>NC_057762.1:39468005-39768005 GCF_010389155.1 Erigeron canadensis
CACCATTGTTGTTTGATCCGGAAATTGAGAAAACAGCTAGGAAAACCGAATACTTCACCGTGCAACTATGAGTGACCCCGGTAATTCACAAAGAAACATTCCACCAAAGACCCAACCCGCCGGAATTCAACATGAACCCAACTTTGAACCAAACTACCAACATCAAGACCAATATCAACAACCACACCCCGATCCGAGAGGAGTGGTTTTACAACTCCTCACCGATTTGGAACACCAACCTATGTTGGAGATAGATCACGTATACGGAGGATGTGTATGATCGAGTTGCTAATTGGGATGATAGGAGGTTTGATGACTTCGGATGGGTATGAATGGAATGATGGGGAGGATTATGTTCAACCACCAAACCGCCATACCCGCAATTTAACCAACCTCCAATTAACCAAAGATTTCCTCAAGGACCACCAAACCACACCGTCATGGAAACTACCCAATTTACCCACCACGTAATCGAGCTGCTCCAAACATGAACTATCAACCTCCACCACAAGGAGTTGATAGTCATTTTCGCCCACCATCGCCGTTAATGCTTCACCTATAGTACCACCGGTGTTGAGGGGTAGAGCGTTTGAGGTAAGACCTCATGTTTGAGTATATTACCGAGTTTCTATGGAAAAGCAACGGAGGAGCCTTATTTGCATTTGTCAGAGTTTGAGGCTATTTGTGGTACCATTGGAGGTCAAGGATTCTCACCGTGAGATTAAACTAGTTTTGTTTCAGTTCACTTTGAAGGATAAAGCGAAGCAATGGTTCTTAGCTTTGCCATCGGGTAGTATCTTTACATGGGCTGAAATGCAACAACAATTCTTGGATGAGTATTATACAATGCAAAAGACTAGTGATGCAAGAACCTCCATTAGAACCTTTCACAACAATCGGGTGAAACATTTCATGAGTCATTTAAGAGGTTTAATGAGTTGTTGAGAACTTGTCCACACCATGGGATTGCTAAATGGGAGTTGATCACGGCTTTCTATGATGGTTTGTTACCGGAAGAGAAAAGAGATGTGAATTCTATTAGCAATGGTACTTTCTTGACAATCCCGAAGATGTTGATTGGGAATTCTTGGAGAAGATGAGTGTGAATTCAAAGAGACAAGCTCAATCAAATAGGAGGGCAAGGCATCCAATTGCTTCATATCATCAACAAGTGATCAAGCAACAAAAGATCGAATTGAGGCATTGGAGCGAAAGTTTGCTAAGTTGGGGAAAGCTGAAAATAGGGTGTTGCTCAAGTTTCTCAAGAATACCCGATTTGTGAGAGTTGTGATGAGCTTGGGCATACGGCTTTGCAATGTCCATTACTCCCGGAAGAAGTTGAAGAGGTGAATCAAGTGTTTGGAGAAAAGAGCCATTTGACATGAACTCCAACATTTATCATCCGGAATGAGAAAACCATCCCAATCTTAGATATGGGAATTCATCAAACCAACTCAACCCGAACTTTCAAGGAAACAACCAAACCAGTGAGCACCATCTCAACCGTTCCAAAACCGAAATTACAACCAAGGAAATTATCAAGGTGGCCAAAATCAAGGTTCAATAGAGGCTATCCAAGGAACTATCAACAAGGTAATAACCAAGGGGAATTCGGGAGGTAATGAGGTATCAACCGGGGAGATTATGGAGTACTTGAAGGAAATGGATCGAAAAATGAGATTCGGGACAAACGGTTGAAAGTTTGCAAAAGCAAGTTGGTCAATTGGCGGAAGATGTGGCTGCGTTGAGAAAGGATCCGGGAAGCTACCAAGTGACACAAAGATCAATCCACAACACCAAAGTAGCGGCTCAAAGAATATCAAGAATGTGGAGATAAATAATGTAAGTACTCTTCGTAGTGGTAGGATTTATGATAATAAAGTTGAACCTTCATCATCACTGGTAGATGGTGTGGTGGAGGAAGTTGATGATGACCAAGATAGTGAGCATGAACCGGAATTTGTTTTGCCTAAACCAAGTAAAAAAGTGTCTTTTAAAGAGGTAAAAAACAATAGGTCTAGTGAAAAATTTTCTGAAAACAAGGTAAGGATATGGAGGTAATACCATTCCTTTCCCTTTGGCTTTGATTGATCCAAAACTTAGGCCTACACTTAAGAAAAGAGGTCCCCATGAGGAAGAAATGTGGGAAATTTTTAAACAAGTGAAAATCAATATACCTCTTATTGACATAATCAAACAAGTTCCGGCTTATGCTAAATACCTCAAGGACTTGTGTACCCAAAACGGCAGCATAAGCTTCCAAAGAAATTGTTTTAAATGAGGAAGTTAGTGCCGTTGTGATGGCATACTCCCACCCAAACTCCAAGATCCAGGAGCACCTTTGATTACAATTCAAGTTGGTGATTTTAAGATGAAAAGGTCACTTTTGGATATTGGGGCGGGTGTGAGTATCCTACCGGGTATTTTGTATGACCAATATGACTTTGGACCATTGGAAAAAGTCGACACCACCTTGGTGATGGCTGATTTGTCACTCAAACTCCCTAGGGAATTGTCCAAGATGTCATAGTTAAAGTGGAGGTTTTTACTACCCCGTAGACTTTTTGGTACTTGATTTTGCACCAAGCGGTAATGTTAGGCAACCCACCGTTATTTTGGGTAGACCCTTTTTGGCCACCGCTAATGCATTAATTGATTGTAGAAGGGGTACGGTTGAAATGACCTTTGGCAACCGTAAGATTAGATTGATGTTTTTGCTAGTGTTCCTAACCCCGTAGTTAGTGACGAATGCTTTATGGCGGACGTCATTGATGAGTGTATTTCTCATGAAAATGAGGAGGACACACGGGAGTCTTGTGCTTTAGTTGACAGGTTAATTGTGGAGCATAGTGAAACATTGAAGAAGGAAGAGAAAGATTGGGAGATCATGGCAATTCAAGAAGGTAGACCACCATGGACTCACTTGGTGAAAGTCTACCGGATCATATTGATACTCATCTCAAGCCTTCCATTGAAAGTCCACCACAAGTTGAGTTGAAAGAGCTCCCATCTCATTTGAAGTATGCATTTTTGGGAGAAGAACAAACTTTACCGGTGATTATTGCATCAAATTTGGAAGAAGTGCAAGAAAAGGCATTGCTAAAGTGCTCAAGGAAAACAAGGCGGCCATTGGGTGGACAATTGCCGACTTAAAGGTATTAGTCCATCAATTGTGATGCATAAGATAATCACCGATTCTGAAGCAAAACCTTCACGTGATGCTCAAAGAAGGTTGAATCCTCATATGCGTGAAGTTGTGAAGAAGGAGGTGCTAAAATGGTTGGATGCTGGAATTGTTTACCCAATTTCGGATAGTACATGGGTGAGTCCAACACAAACGGTACCTAAGAAAGCCGGAATTCAAGTGGTGAAAGGAGATAGTGGTGAGCAAATTGCTACCCGACCCATCCCGGGTGGAGGGTGTGCATTGATTACAGGAAATTGAATACCGCTACTTCAAAAGATCATTTCCCATTACCATTCATTGATCAAATCATCGAAAAACTTGCAGGTCAGAAGTTTTATTGTTTTCTAGATGGTTATTCAGGTTATAATCAAATTGCTATCCATCCCGATGACCAACACAAGACCACATTCACATGCCCCTATGGGACTTTTGCCTTTAGGCGAATGCCATTCGGTTTGTGTAATGCTCCAGCCACCTTTCAAAGGTGTATGATGAGTATCTTTTCAGATATGGTCGGTGAATCACTAGAAATCTTTATGGATGATTTTTCAATTTTTGGTCAAACCTTTGATAATTGTCTTGATGAGCTTACCAAAGTTTTGAAAAGATGTGTTGAGACAAATTTGGTTTTAAGTTGGGAAAAGAGCCACTTCATGGTTCAAGAGGGACGGTTTTGGGTCATGTAATTTCAAATAAAGGCATGGAAGTTGACCGGGCCAAAATCAAAGTGATTTCTACTTTACCCCCTCCAACCAATGTTAAGGGTGTCCGTTCTTTTCTTGGACACGCCGGGTTTATAGAAGGTTCATCAAAGGATTTAGTGTCATAACAAAACCTTTGTGTAATTTGTTACTAAAAGATGTACCTTTTGTTTTTGATGAAGAGTGTTTAAAAGCTTTCGAAACCTTGAAAGAGAAATTGGTTGAAGCCCCCATTTTGCAATCACCAAATTGGTCCATGCCATTTGAAATTATGTGTGATGCAAGTGATTTTGCAATCGGGGCTGTTTTGGGGCAACGGGTAGACAAGAAACCCGTTGTGATTTATTATGCAAGCAAAACTTTATCGGATGCCCAATTGAATTATACAACCACCGAAAAAGAATTGCTTGCTGTTGTTTATGCACTTGACAAGTTTCGTTCTTACATTTGTGGTAGCAAAGTGATAGTGTACACAGATCATAGCGCGGTGAAGCATTTGATGGAGAAAAAGGATGCAAAACCAAGGCTAATTCGGTGGGTGTTGCTACTACAAGAGTTTGATTTGGAGATTCGAGACAAGAAAGGAAGTGAGAACGTGGTAGCGGACCACTTGTCAAGGATTCAATCAATGGATGATGGATCAACCAAGGAGATCAATGAAACGTTTCCGGATGAACATTTACTAACCATTTCTATTGTTCCTTGGTATGCAAATTTTGTGAATTTCTTGTCTGCAGGTAAGATACCAGAACATTGGCCTAAGAGAAAGAAACAACAATTCTTGGCACAAGCAAAGCAATACATTTGGGATGAGCCGGATTTGTTTAAAGTGGGCCCGGATCAATTGGTGAGAAGATGTGTTCCGGAAGAAGAAATTCAAGAGGTTTTGACTCATGCACACTCATTTGCATGTGGAGGTCACTTCAGCGGCCAAAAGACAGGTCATAAGGTTCTTATGTGTGGTTTGTTTTGGCCTAGTATCTTTAAAGATGCCGCTGAATTTGTTAAAAAGTGTGTAGGTGTCAACAACTAGGTAGTATTACCAAAAGAAACGAAATGCCCATGCAACCTATTTTAGTTGTTAATATTTTTGATGTTTGGGGCATTGATTTCATGGGTCCATTCCCTAATTCCTTTGGTAATTACTACATTTTAGTAGCCGTAGATTATGTTTCAAATGGGTGGAAGCCATTGCCACTAAAACCAATGACCATACCGTTGTTTGCAAGTTTGTTCAAAGTAACATTTTCTCAAGATTTGGAATTCCTCGTGTGATCATAAGTGATGGGGGATCTCATTTTAAAATTTTCAGTTTGGCAAACTTCTCAAACGGTATGGCGTGAACCACCGAATTGCTACTCCTTACCACCCACAAACGAGTGGTCAAGTTGAGGTTTCCAATAGGCAAATTAAAGAAATTTTGCAAAAGACGGTTAGGCCCGATAGAAAGGATTGGTCAACAAAATTGAATGATGCTTTATGGGCTTATCGAACCGCTTTTAAAACACCTATTGGCACTACACCATATCGGTTGGTTTATGGGAAGGGTTGTCATCTTCCACTTGAGCTTGCACATAGGGCTTTTTGGGCCGTTAAGGCCGTTAACATGGATTTTGAGAGTGCAGGTAAGGAAAGAAAGTTGCAATTGTGCGAATTGGAAGAACTGAGAAATGAAGCATATGAATGCGCATCAACATACAAAGACAAGATGAAAGCGGTTCATGATGCCAAATTAAAGAAAAAGGTGTTCGAAGTTGGCCAAAAGGTGTGGCTTTACAATTCAAGGCTCAAATTCTTTCCGGGAAAACTCAAGAGCAAGTGGATGGGTCCATATGTTATTACAAGAGTCGGAAAGTTTGGTGAAATTGAAATTGAGGATCCAAAGGATGGAGTGAAGCAAATAGTCAATGGGCACCGTTTGAAGCCTTATTTGGATGCAAGTGACATTAATGGCTCTACAAAGGAAATGGTGAACTTCATTTCAAGTCCACCATCTTATGATCTTGCATGAATCAAATTGAGGTAATGTCGGGCTGAGGACAATAAACTTAGCGCTAAACGGGAGGCAACCCGTTGTTTGTTTGTTTTCTAGCTTCATTTTCGGTAAGTTAGCTTGTTTGCATTTTTATTTATTTGTTTGAGTGTTTTGTAGCATAATCACACATGAAAACTTAATTCCCAGCACTTATGTTTGAGAATTAAGTTGGGGAAGGTCAGTTTGGGTGAAAAAGGAAAACGTTTTGCAAGTTACGTAGTTGAGTAACTCATCTCTAATTTCGGGCGTGCATTGAGGACAATGTGCCTTTCAGTTAGGGAAGGGATTCTATTTTTATAACCAATTGCAATCAATGTGGCTGTAGTTAAAAAAAAAAAAAAAAAAAAAAAAAAAAAAAAAAAAAAGAAATTCATAAGGGCGTAAGCTACGGCCTAACTGGCGTAACTTACGGTACAAAGGATTTGCAAAATTTCAATTTAGCGTAGCTACGCCAGACTTGGCGTAGGTTACGGTGCCCTGGAAGTGGCTATTTTAGTTTACGCCAAAAATCCTCTGTTTACGCCTCCGAAGACGCCAAAATGACTATTTCCAGATAGGCGTAAGTTACGCCCCTTTCTGGCGTAAGTTACGGTAAGTGTTTTTGATCAGGCGTAGGTTACGCCTACATAGGGCGTAGGGTACGGTAAGTATAACTGAGACTTATGTCTGAATACTACTGGCGTAAGTTACGGCCCTTCCCAGCGTAGGTTACGGCAACAGAAAAGACAACCGGCGTAGGTTACGCCCCTGCCTGGCGTAAATTACGGTAACAGAAGGTCGAATTTTTTTTTAAATCCAGAAAATTTTAAAACTTTTTAATTACAATCACAACCAGAATTCTTTTTCTTTTCACACACATATATCTGAACATATCTTTATCTCTCAATTCTTTCTTCCCCAATTATTTTCCACAAAACCCTAACCTTCAATCTCTAATTACTTCTTCAATTCTTCATCAATTCTAACAATTCTTTAGGCTAAATTGCATAACTTTTCGAGGGCTACAAAACCCCTATCTTTGTTTGTTTAATTTCAGCCTAATTTTCAAGATTCATGTGAGTTTAATTTCGAATTTTTTTGAAATTTCTTCTTAATTTTGTTTAATTCACTAACCTTTGCTAAAGTTGTTACTTTGTGTTAGTTGTTGACATGGATGCTCTAAAAAAGGCAGGAAAGATGGTCAAGAATTTAAGCAAGAAAGGTGACACTTCTTCTAGTCAACAAAAGAAGAAGAGAAGGCAAGTGGTTATTCAAGAATCATCATCATCATCATCAGAAGAAGAAAACTCACAGCAGAGAAGTGATGAAATGGAAGTTGAAGTGGATAAACCGGAATGGCGTCAAGGTATCCCCTTATTTACATTACCTCTTGAATGGCAACCAATTTTGTTTAAAGAAAAAATGGGGGAGGCTAGACATCTTGAGGATCAATTGTTGGGGGAAAGGCCACTTGATTTGTCAGAATTTCGGGGATTTGGGATGATTGAGGCCTTTGAGCAAATGGGGTGGAAACAAGCCTTGGTTTGGACTAATAATGATAATTCTGAGGTGTACTTAAATGGTATTATGGATTGGTTAAGTACCTTAGAATTAATTCATGGTAGTAACCCTCCTGTGTCTTCTAAGTTAGTAGGCACGGTAAATGGAAAGAAGGTGATAATGTCTTTTGCTACTTTAGATAAAATAGCAAAATTTGACACGGGTGCTACGTCGGGAAGGGCTTGTGATTATGTAGATGAGAAATATTTGGCAGGGGCGGAAACACCACCTAATTGGATTGATATGCTTTCTGAGATTTTTGATGTTAGAAGAGACAGTTTGAGCACAACATTTAGGTTGGAGCGTTCTTTGTTGAAACCACTGCCCCGGTTGATAATGTCAATGTTACTTTGGAATGTTTGCCCCAGAACCAGTGATAAAAGTATGGTTAGGCATCAGGATGTTATTGTTTTATATGCCTTGGTAACGGGGAACCTAGCCTTATCACTTAGACAGATTATGATGTTTAATATTTGGGAGGCAAGGAACAAGAGGAACAAGCTTGTCATCCCTCACCCAAACTTATTTCTCGCCTACTTCAAATCAATAAGGTAGTCCCAAAGGATACTAATTTACAGTTTTTGGATGGTACTCCTTATACAAGGAAGAGATTGTTGAAAGGGAATGAATGGGAGTTTCAAGATCATCCACAGTTTAGACTCCTTAAGGATTTGAAGGTGGGTGGGTACTTGGTAGCCCCTAAGCAGGGGGTTACTCGGGAAGAGGCAATAGCACTGGTGGAATCAATGGGTGCTAGTCAAAGGGGTGAATCAAGTAGGCCTCAAGAAGGTGTTCAAGGAAGAAGAGATGGTTTGCTGGGAGCTGGGGTAGGAGGTACAGGGCCGAGTTTTGGTTATGATAGGCCTCAGGAGTATGATCAGTGGACCTCCTATGAGAGGAGTATGTGGGATATTACTGCTCAGAGTGGTGTACAGAGGCGGAGTTATGAATTAGCTATGGCGTATGCTCATGAACAACATAGAAGACAACAGTTCGATTATTATGAGCAGGTCCGCCATCATCAGGACCACATTGCAGGTCTTGATTATGTAGAAACTCCCCCACCATACGATTATACACAGCCGTTTAATCCTGCAGCTCATCCAGCATATCCTCAAAGTTATGATTCTGAATGGTTTCCCCGACATTCTTGTGTCGGTCGGGTCGAGGATACTTCGGATGCATCACCAGCAGCTTCGGATCCATTTGAAGCCCAATCTCTCTATCGGGGTTTGATGGAATCGATTTTTGGATCACGAGGTCCACGACAGTGATCGGTACCTTCTTTTCATTTTTACTTTTGTTATTTCTTGTGTGATTATGTGATTATTTATTTATTTGTTTTTGTGTTTTTGCATTTTCAATTCATAGGTAGATTTCAAATTTCTTGTTAATTTATTGTTAATTTACTTTCTTGTATTATGGAATTGAATCAAAGAGACAAAATGTTCGAGTTATATTAGTTATACATATTGTAAAATGAGATTTTCTTGTAATTAGATGAGTATATGTAAGTGGAGCTAGGTAGTATAGGCTAGATTGCATGACATGATTGATTTATAAGCCGCTTGATAGAGTTGCTAGCAAGTAAAAACATAGAAATGTACAATTAAAGGTAATATGCCAATTGTGAGTTCTAATGCATGCATCATACTTATTTATCCGTTATATCCTTCAATTTCATGAGAGAAAAACGCCTTGTCGACGATTGATTTAGATTGTTAGCGTAGCATTATTTTTCGTGATCATCATATTGTGTGAATCATTATTGTACATTAGGTTAGAACTAGTATACTTACCGTGTCGAGACCTCTAGCTTGAATTATGTGCTTAAAATCATAAAACAATCATACAAATCACTCCATAGTTCACTTCACCTCGTCATAAAATCTGTTAATAGTTCAAAGTTGTGTTGTTTATGATAATGAATCGAAAGAAAGAACAAATTGAAGTCAAATTGAAATATCCGTTGAAAAATCAAAGTATATGGTTAAAAGTCAAATTCAAGTCAATTATCCATGTAAGTTGATCCAAAAGAACCAAAAGTGAATTGTTCCAAAATCATTCTAGTAAATCGCCAATTGAGAATCATTACTGTGTTTCATTCCATCAATCTTGTATGAATACCGAAGTAATAGTTTGAGTTATGAGGTCTTGATTCGATCTGTGTACTAGCCTATGACTTTTAGTGTGCAATAATGAGTTGAGAGCTTCATATTCATATATATATTGGCACATCTTTTGCTAATTCACTCAAATATGAACCGAGGGGAGTGCACATTGTGAGAGTGTGATGCATGTATTGTGACGAATTTGAGGTTTATTAGGTTTAATTGCACATTTATATATTTTTATTTACTAGTTGTAAATCTTTTGATAGTTGTAAGTCTCATGAGTTGGTTGTGTTATGTAGTTTGGTTTGCATTGCTTAGTTTTGCCCAAGTGTACTTTGAAGGTTGCTTGAAAATTGAGTTTTACAAGTATGTATAGTTGATATAATTCTTATATGGTGTTTCTTTGATGATAGGAAGTATTATAGGATTGTAAATTAGCTTTGACACATGATGAATGTCTTTTCGGGACGAAAAGAGTTAAGTTGGGGAATGTGATAAACGCCTAGAATGCATAATTTTAAGATGTAAAATCAAGTTGTTTTGTGAAGCTTAATAGACGATTAGGGGTACTCTTATGTTTGTTAAGTGTTTCAGGCACTAGGTGATGAAATGGAGCTAATTGAATCAAGAAACGAGTCAAGGAACCAAGAAGCAAAAATCTGGAATTCTGAAATTACAAAGGGCGTAACTTACGCCAGACTTGGCAGTAGGTTACGCCAGTTGAAAATCCAAGGGGCGTAACTTACGCCCAGGGGGTAGTAGGTTACGCCAGTTGCAGATCAGAAACCCGATTTTTATGGTTTTAATTAACTTTCAGTTATATACAATTCAATTGACGACTTGGGAAGTTACCATTCATAATATTCACTCACAATATCAGTTCCTAACATAGAGAAGACCCCAAAATCATCATCAAATCACCAATTCATGAAGATGACAATTCAAATTGAAGATTCAATGATGAAGATGATAGGCTAGGTTTTCTTTTGATCATTCTCATGTGAACAATTATGTAAGCCATTTATGTTCAATCTTTCTCATATTCATATTGGATTAGATGTTTAATTCTTATTAGTCTTTTACATCTAATGTTCTTTGGATTGTTTGAATGATTACTTGTTTATGACTTTGAATGAAATTCATCTATCTTTTGATTTCAAATTATTGTTTATCATGGATTATTGAAAGAATCTCTCATGAACTTGTAGTTTTACTTCAATGAATTAGAAGTCTAGTTGTGTCAATTCCCCGGTTTCCATTATCGTGAATCATCATAACCAACTAATCTAGTTCTTGAATTCATTCAATCCAAACGTTATAACAAATCATGTCTATGTGATTTCCAATGAGTATAAGTTAGATTACATATTTGAAAACATAATTGGGAGCATGAGAATGGTCTATTTTGTTTAATTGAATTATTGTGTTAAGTCAATAATCATTTTTAGTTTTAACTAAATCAATCAATCAATCGATTTTAAGTTTATGTCTAGATTAATTAATTTTGTAAACTTGTTTAACACTTTCCCGTGATTCCCTGTGGAACGATATTCGACTTACCCTAACTAATTAGTGGTATTTAGTTTATATTTTTGATCGGTCCAACGACATCGATCACCTCCCCCATACACCGTCAGGGTATTGGGGCTCAAAACCCGCGGAAGGCGGCATTGAGCAGTTACTTACTTACTTTATACTTCCTATTCACATATCTGTAAAACTTGGCCGAGTCAGCCTATTTCTCGGCGAGTGCTCTTCACATCAAACTACTCTCGGAGTCTTGGTCTTATGTTTTGTCCTATCATCTATGACACTAAGCTTCCAATACTTTAGTAACTGGTGAAAGTGTATGGATGGTAGTATACAGATTTTTTACATGGTAGTATATAGGAAATGTGGTGAAAGTTCAAGGACATGGTAGCCAGCAACAGTGCAATTTTTTACAAAAGGTGCGGCTGGATAGAACTTTAGTGTGTCCTTTACAATAGCTTGGAGGTATGCTAGAAAAAAAATATCTGAATCATCAACTTGTCTGTCCTTCCCAACATGGATATCTATTTCTTCTTGAGCCTTTCGAAGAGTATCAGGATTGTTCAATAGCAGCGAAAGAGTCCATGTTAACATCACCATGATTGTATCTGCGCTACTTGCAATTATATCTACTTCTCAAAAAAAAAACTTGCAATTATATCCTACAAGATGCAAGGAAACTAATCAGGGTAAACAAAATTACAACAAATTATATTGTTTATGTTTTTATGATATAACTATGTGTATTTATGATATAAGCTATGCAGGGCAAATTTGTTATTATCAGAGGATATATATATATATATATATACAACAAACATATAGACTTAGTAATCGCATCAGCATCATAATTTGCGGAACCTCCAGATTCCAATTCCAATTCCAATAGAAAGCCATTTCACAAGGGGAACAAAGGTAAAAAAGTAAAAAAATTGCTAGGGACCCGTATCCAGTGGGCTTGTGTGGGGAACTGGTCCAAGTCCAGCCACCAGTTGACCCAATGACAAATTCCAATTCCAATTCCAATTCAAAATCCTCCATTCTTCACTGCAAACGGCACCAGTGATGGGTGTGGTGGGTCACAGGGTCATTACGTCCACAATTACATAAGTGGACGACTAAGATTTTGGAAGCCAAGAAAGTTCCTTTTCATCCTCCAAAGTCCAAACTCCAAACAACTGTTTTCTTTTCTATGTATACCATCTTCTATCAATTTTTATTCCAAAAATACTTGAATTTGAGTTACTTTTTCTTTGAGTTGTGAAACATATCGTATATCGTACGATACTACTATGCATTTTATAATCACTAAAACTAATTGAGATAAAGTTAATTCCTATATATTTTTTATTGTGATTATAGTAAGATTGTGAATTTTCGCGTCTATCTATAGTAGTTGCTGTCTGAATTGTATCCTTCAAGTAAAAGTAAAAAGCCATGCCAGAATTGGAAAAATGGTCCAAAGAAAAATAAATAATAATAATAATAAAAAAATGGCTAGGAACCCGTATCGAGTGGGCTTTTGTGGAGAAGTGGTCCAAGTCAAGCCACCAATTCCAATTCCTATTCGAAATCGCCCGTTCTTCACTGCAAACCGTGCCAGTGATGGGTGCGGTGGGTCACAGGTGCATTGTGTTGGAAAATTTTAAATGCGTAAGTTGACATATTTCTTTCTCCCACATGGCCACATATATATAGGAGGAGAATAAATATGTGTGTTTGTTTTCTGAGATCTTCTCTATTGTGATGCGAATAGGATATTGAGTCTCGAATAAACATTAAGATATACGGATATAATATATATATATATACCGGTATATATAATCATAATCACCTAGCCGCCCATTTAATTAAGAAAAAGAAGTCGGCATAATATTACATAAGTAATAAGTTGTTAGGGAGCACCGGAGCACCGGAGCAGGTTGGCTTTTGTAATGTCGACAAAATGGTGCAGTTGGTTTATTTGTCGCTCCTATTTTTTTCTATCAAACCATGACCATTGTACGGTGAGGTTTATACCGACAGAATGTTCTGGGAAAAAAAAAAAAACATGACCAAGCTACTATCAAAGATGATGGAGTTGATTTTCAAATAATAAGAAATTATTCTTTCATGGTTGCTATTGGACGAAATAGAAACAGAGAAATAAATCATCTTTACTTTTCGGTGCTTGTTTAAGATAAAAAGAGAACCATAGTGTGCGTTTGGTTCTAGGTTTCATATTTCTTTGTTTTCAAGTAATCAGTCTTACTAGTAATTTATTTGACATACGCACATACAAATCATGGATGAGTTGTATCTCTCTATTTCAAGCATTACAGCAACTATACACCTCTAGATGGGTGCCCGCGCGTTGCAGCGGTACCATTTAAAAAACGATAGTTAAGTGTGGTGATGATGGATACGGAAGGCGATGGTCGGGGTGTCGGTAATGATGGACACTGTCACACTGGAAAGTGATAGTATGAAAGAAGGGGAGACAAAGAAGTGGTGTGAAGTGAACGTGTGTTACTTACTTTAGGGTTAGGGGTAATTTATAGATATTGTAAAAAATGCTTAAAGTCTTAAACCTTATTCTCTTTATAAAGGTTTATAGATATAGACAAAAATTTTAAGTACGAGATAAGACCCTTTTAAAAAAAGTTATTTTAATTTTGTCCTTATTTTTCTCAATTTTGCTATTCACCACAAGATTTTATAACCATAATAGTCATAATGACATCAGCATACTATGATTTTTAAGTTATTGAAATCTTATTTAAAAAAAGTCTACTTGGCAATTGGGGTTCTTAGGGAAAATTACCGAACTTTTAAAAATAATCCTCTTTTAAAATGTGAGCCCTGTTTGAATATATATGCATTTAACATCAAAAGCCCTCACTCAAGAAAACTTTTAAAAGTCTCGAAAAATTTTTGAAATAAAATATTGTGTTAGAATGGTTGAAATAAAAACCTCAGCTCCTAGCTTTATCTATAAGCTCTAAGTCATAACCTTATCTCGAATCTTTTGTGTTAAATATACCAGCGATATGTCAAAAGCAACTAAACGAGTTAACAATTTTAATTATTAAAGATAGTTTTTTAGCTAGTATAAATTATGACTCAATAAATGAGGTTTTTACATTAAAGAATACAGGTAGACATCATTTTAGGTGATTGATTGTGATGTAATTTTATACAAAGTTTAATTTCTAGTTTTTTAATAAAGACAACATAGAACTGAGCTGTCTACTTTCACCGGTTCCAAGTATTTATAAATATCCTATTGTTTAAATTTCTTATAGGCATTTTTTTTTTTAATATCTCACCCCAAAGTATCTAAATTCTCAGGACCGGTCTTGTATATACGCACATACAAATCATGGGTGAGTTATATCTCTCTGTTTTAAGCATTGCAGCAACTATACTTTCTGCAATTTTACTAGCTTTCCTACTGAAGAGAGTAAACAAGGCGAAGAAGAAGGCACTACCTCAGGCAAAGGGCGCATGGCCTATAATCGGACACTTACACCTTCTAGGAGGCCCAAAGCTACCTCACAAGGTTTTAGGTAACATGGCAGACAAACATGGCCCAATATTCACAATCAAGCTTGGTGTTCACCAAGTCTTGGTGGTGAGTAATGGGGAGATGGCTAAATATTGTTTTACTACAAGCGATAAGGCCTTTGCAAGTCGACCCAAAGCAGAGGTATCAAGACTTATGGCCTATAACTATGCCATGTTCGGCCTTGCTCCTTATGGAGACTATTGGAGGAAAATGCGCAAGATAATCATGCTTGAGGTTCTTTCTCCACAACGAGTCGAGATGCTTGGGTATATTCGAGTTTCAGAAATTAGAGCATCCATCAAAGATCTATATGAAACATGGTCAAATAACAAAAGCAGTAAAAATTCAGAGATGGTGAAGGTGGAGATGAGTCTATGGTTCGGGAACTTGGTGCTAAACGTTGTAGTTAGGATTATTTCAGGAAATAGGTTTTCTCTTAACGATGAAAGAGGAGTTCGTTTTCAGACGATCGTTAGGGAATACTTCGACTTATTGGGGGCATTCGTGGTGTCTGATTTTATACCTTATTTAAAATTTTTGGATTTGGGTGGATATAAAAAGTCCATGATCAAAACAGGTGAAGATCTGGATAACATCTTTGAGGAATGGCTAAGAGAGCACAAAATAAAGAGAGATTCAACTACACAGCAATCCAAAGGGAACCAAGTCTTCATAGATGTGCTGATTAACATTGTTCAAGGCGCTTCTCAAGATGATTTTTGCGGTTTTGACTGCGATACAGTTATCAAATCAACATGTCAAGTAAATACACATTTTATTATATTCTACGAGTAGTTATTTGGTATTCATAATTTTCAATACCTTCTGCACCTCTTTTTATATAAGCATAGTATTACTTAATTAATTATAACCTAATGAAAGAGCTTTTGGTGTGATTTTCGTTTGGAGCGCGCAGCAAATCCTAACAGCAGGCTTGGACACGACATCAGTGACTTTAACATGGGCTTTATCGTTGCTACTCAACAACCCGAAAACCTTAAAAATAGCACAAGATGAGTTAGATGAGCATGTTGGAAGGGACAGACTGGTGGAGGAGTCTGACTTGAAGAACTTAATCTACCTCAATGCGATCATCAAAGAAACGTTGCGGTTATATCCTCCTGGACCGCTTTCTGTTCCTCATGAGTCCCTAGAAGACTGTATTGTTGGTGGTTTCAATATCCCAAAAGGCACTCGATTATTACTAAATATTTGGAAAGTGCATCATGATCCAGACATTTGGCCAGATCCATACGAATTTCAGCCAGAAAGATTCTTGACAAGTCATAAGGATATTGATGTCAAGGGAAATCATTATGAATTGCTTCCTTTTGGTAGTGGTAGAAGAATGTGCCCTGCTGTGTCCTTTTCTCTCCAAGTTTTGGGTTTAACATTAGCTAGCTTGATACAGCAGTTTGTGCTCAAGGTACCGTCAAACGATCCCATCGATATGAGTGAAACCGCAGGAATGACTAACAACAAAGCAACACCACTTGAGGTTCTTCTTGCCCCTCGTTTGTCCTCCAATATGTATCCTTTCGGACCATGACCTACAGCAAGCACTTGAGTTGCCAAAAACCGTATCATATCGATACATCTTCATATATAATGGTTTGGAAATGTATAACGCAGTTGAACTTTTGAAGTAATACGAGTATAATTAGTTTTATTGTTATGTAATAGAAATAATGTGTTTCATTTGATTTTTTGTGTGTTATAGTACTTTGGATGTACCCTTAAATAAAATGGAATTGTTGTTACTGACTGCATCTCTAGATAGTAGAAATTTAATAATTGATTGGCTATCGCAAATAGACTTTTATCATCTGATCATGGTCTGAAGTGACATTCCAAATGTCGTATGTGATTAATCGAGCTTGCAAATAGACTTTTCATATTTTCTCATGTGATGTGGATAAGAAGCTACCACTAAATTGATATATCCGTCTCCAAACGGCTATTTCTTGTAACTAAAATTGATATATTTGTCTCCAAACGGCTATTTATCGTCATGGATAAAACTTAATTTCTAAGCTATTTTCATTTTTGACCAAACAATTATGCATTGAACTTAGCTATTTTCATATAAAAAAAAAAAAAGTTATATGGAGGCGTTAATTGGATATGATTAATTCGAACTCTTACTTCCGCTCTTAAAAAGATGGGGTTTTGATAAATGTAGTTTTTAGAGCTGTAGTTTTAAGTGCATTAAATATTCATAAAATTAAGGGGTTTTGCTAAAGATATAAATTTTGTATGCACGTAAAGTATAGCCTTAGAGTTGCGTTTAACATTTTCTTAAATAAATTATCTTTAGTTTGTTTTTTATAATATGATGACTTTTCATTTGTAAGTCTTTGATCTGTATATGTATTAAAAACTTGAAATTACAAAATATCCATGTAACAAATTTTACAGTATGAATGTAAGCTCAAGTATATACAGTATGAATTTAACAAATTATTTTCAGTTAACTACTTGAGTTTGTTAACTTATCTATAGAGTCTTTAAAAAAAAAGTTGATAATGTAACGTTACCGCGACTCCGCAAGTGGCATTTAATCCCTGTGAATTGTGAATTGTGAATTTGTGAGACTTTCACTGTTTCACAGTTTCACAAGAAAATATGAAATTGAGGAAATGGGCTTCTTAGTTTTGTTACTTGTCCGTTCTCTTATGATGACTACAATGGGCTTTGGTATACGACGTTAGTTAAAAAAATTGGGCTTTGGTGGTGTCAGGTCATAGAAAGTTTGTACTTTGTAGTATACTAGTATAGTAGTATGAACTATGAAGTATGAACTATGAAAGTAGAGTATGTCATCAGTGTAACTGTCAAATTATAGGATGAATAATTGACCTAAAGAATTACCAATTAAAATAAGTTATGTTCCATTTGTTTTCAAGTACCAATCCAAACCCGAAAGATTTGGTCAAAATGTTTTTTTTTTAATTTTATTTTATATATAAGCTATTTTCTCTATAAAAGTATGTCCATGTTACTAATAGAATTTATAAATAATTAGTTATGAAACTTATTGTAATTAGTGTAATTGCAAACTTTCTTATTACCATCAACAACCTAAAGGTTAGAGTTATGGTTTATCGGGAAAGATATCATTTTTGAAACCTTCTTATGCAAGGGCGATACCACATGGGGCCATGGGGGCAAATGCCCTTCTCGAAATGATTTTTTCATGTATCTTTAAATTTTTTATAGATTATATATACAATTCTTTTTATAAGTATTTAATACTTTGTCTCTTTTAAAATTTATTTTTCATAAATATTTTAGTTTTGTCCTCTTTAAAGTTTTTGTCCGATATTGTGAGCGTTGTTCCTATGTAAATATCTAGGAGGTGGACAAACAAATACCTCGGCTAGTTCACATGCATCTTAATTAAAACAAAGTTGTCATATTCATATTACCCGAATAAAAGAAACCTCAATTATTCAGTTTCAAGCTTTGCCTCTTATTTATCGTCGTTTCTTCAGACGAATTAGTAGAGAGTTTTTTCCCCATCAGATATTTAAAATAAACATTCTTACTTCGAATAAGGGGTTTGCCATCGGATTAGTAGGGGTTTGTCATGAGTTTTTAAATTTTTTCCATGAACTTTTAAATCTTGTCTTCTTTTGATGATTTTTTATTATAAGTATTTTAATTTTGTCTATTTTTTCTTTTTGTTAATACCACCATATGCGGCTACATAAATATCTGATCTCAATCTCAATATATACTATAATGCAGTTGAACTAATGACTTAACCAATCAAATCGTTTAATTTTATCAAATTGACTCTCGCTTATATCATTATTTTGATTAACTATAAATTAAAAATACTAATAATCATTATCCAAATATATTATTATATTATTAGTTATTTTAATTCGTAGAAAAAGTCTCATTAATTCACACTTTTTTGTTTTCCATCAATAATTTACACTATTTAGCCTTAAATACTTAATTTATATTTATTTTAACCATCAACTTGAGAAGAAAAAAAAATTTATATTTATTTTAAATCATCAACTTGAGATAGGTTTTTTTTTTGAACGACAATATCTATATATTTATTTTTTTAAAGTTACTATTGTCACTCAAATCAATAGTCCTAATTGTTATCTAATTATCATAAGACATGTGATTAAAAGTAAACGTATTCATGTTATGACCCACATCATGATCAAATACATATACTTGAATGTCAAGTACAAAATCACAAGTATATTTATATTTTAATTCTTAATTATTTTTCATAATAATATCACATTATGAGTACAACTGATTTCAACAAATTCTATAATAAGGAAATTATTATAGCATATGCCTTGTGGAATGACTACGTCAAACAATTTCATCAATATGTCTCAACTAATAATGACAGTAACAAACATGTGATTATTGGACTACAACTTGCAAAATATAATACTTAGAACTGTATATCTTCAAAATTATAAGATTGTATAATATAAATGTATGAAGATTTAATATTAATAATACCATACGTCTAAAATATAGTATCTGACTTAATGAGGTTATTATAACAATTAATCTAAAACTTATGAAAAGTGCAAGTAATGCCACAAATGAAATACTGTTGTATAAATAATAATAAAAAAAGGTCCAGGACTATCAACTACTCTAACTAGTATGTTAACATTTTTAGTTTTGACAAGTTATTATAAAAATGTATAATATAAAATATTTATCAAGAAGATAATTATTGTCCGTCAGAAAAATAATATGTACAAAGTTTAAAAAAATGATGAAAGAATATGTCGTGAAAAAGTAGTGAATAATTTGCCATAATTTAGAAGTATGTTAAACAATAATGATATTGTATGTATGTAAATGTAAATGTAAATGTCATCACATGCAGAGAATGACCTGTCTTGACTCTTGACAACAACATGCCCCCACCCACCCACTACATCACCATCATCCATCCATCTAAGCTACTTGCCTTGCAGCAAAGGGTTGGGTTCATCATCATCATCATCCATAACGCTTAATTTGTGAATCCAGTATATCTATATCTATTTTTTTTATTTTTTTTTTAATTTCCGGGCCAAAATTGATGTTCCCGCCAAGAAAAGAGCAGCAGGCTGCGGTTGTAAAAGCAGAACGAGAACGTAACATGCCGGAGAATGTGATCGTTGCGGTGAGAGCGGACGAAAAGGTCGTCTCGAAAACGGCTTTGGGTTGGGCTCTATCTCATGTGGTTCATCCTGGTGACTGTGTTATCTTGCTTGCAGTATTTCCTGGCAACAAATCATCTAGTAATCCAAATCATATTCATACTTTTGTACTCGTATTATTATTATTATTATTGATGGAGCTGAGTGTGTTTTTTTTCTTATAAATTTATACTGTTTTTGGTTATTCTGATCAGTTGGATGGCCATTTTTCAGGTAGGAAATTATGGAGGTGGCCCCGATTAAATGGAGACTGTCGGAAGAATGAAGATTGTGTAAATTTACCTGATCGAATATGTCAGATCTCGGAGGCTTGTTCACGGATGGTACTTCAGTTTCAACATCAGTTCGAGGTAACTAATTATAACATTTACTATAAATTTTTACTTAATATGGTCACTGAATTAACCACCCAAAGTAATAAATGGAAGAAAAAGTAACAAACCTTATAAATAATGTGATTTAATTGTTGTATCCAATGATGAAAGTCGCCTGAATTTATGTGATCCGGGAAATATAATAAATTTTCACTTCTACAAATTGGAAGTATAATAATTGTTGTTATTTCGTTCCTTTGGATGTCGAGTCGTTGTAAGAAGGTCGAATTCTTGTGGCACTCTTGGTTTAATAGCCCAAACTACATGATGTAATTTTTCGGCATCTTGCCGATTTGTAAATATAATTTTGCTGATCAAAAAAATATATATAATAATAATAATAATTGTGTTCTGTTTATGCAATTAGGTTAGTGATCCATGTTAGCAGTATTTGAAAATGTATAAACCTGTTTATCAGCTAGTCATGAGGACACGTAAAAAATATTTTAGTGTCATCAATTAAGCTAGTGTGCCGTTTTTAAACTCGGTTGGTTTAGTGTATTATGGTATCGACTTCATCTTTGGTGGGTCAATAATCCAGAGGATATAAGCAAAGTGCTTCCTACCCATAGATTATGTGAGAGTTATCCTTTTTCAAATTTGGCAGTTGGCACCAAGCTAACTTCATACAAGTCAGGCTGATTTGGTGTTGATATAAAATCGTTAGGTATTTCTGTGATAAGCCATCTCATGAAGAAAATAATGTCAGATAAGGTAGCAAAAAAACTGGCCAGCAGATCATATTACGAGTATCAAATTAGCCCATATCTTAGAGTATGATCTCAATGTCATGATAATTTTGATTAAGATTAGCAAAATGGACCAACGACATTATAATTTTATGACAGTCTCCCTTCTTTTACTTATTACAGTCATTATGTTTAGCTCGATCATCTGAATTAGCCCAATAAATTCATGATGTTTAATTCTATATATGAAAGATGTATTCATCTATATATGTAACTTACATATTACTCCGTATAATTTATATTCACTTTAAATAGATTCTCAACTATAGGTCATGGTGCAAATCAAAGTGGTATCAGGAATACCTGCAGGTGCGGTGGCAGCTCAAGCAAAGTATAATGCAGTCAACTGGGTCATATTGGATAAGTAAATAGAAGTAAAACTATTACCTCATTAATTGCCACTACATTTAGCTACTAGTCTTTGCATTATTTGGAAATGTTGTAATGTAATATACTAAACGTTCCTGTTGTTACATCAGGAAATTGAAACAAGAACTTAAACACTGCATGGATGAACTGCAGTGCAACGTTGTTGCGATGAAAGGTTCAGAACCAAAAGTCCTCAAGCTCAATCTGGGCCGATCTGATGAGCTCCAAACCCCCTTCTTTTCAGCAGTTTCCACACCTATGGCGGACCCTGAAAAGCATTTAGGCCACGGGGTAAATCATTCAACTCCAGTTAGCAGTCCTGAACAAACATCCACATTTTATCCACAATCTTCTGTTTTCCTTGTGTACAAACAAAACCCGCTTTTTGAAGGGATGATCAAAGGAAAACCATCACAAGTCAACAAAACTATTAACTATGATGATCCAGAAACTGCAATGGATTCTTGTGGGGAAAGAATCATAACTCTCTCACTATTAGTGCCTAAAAACAACATTGTAAATGATAATTCTAAAATTATTCGCAATTCACAACATTCCTACTCTACCCATTTTGATGAAAATAGATCAAGTAAAGTACCTAAAGTTAATATTTATAGTTCTGGAATTAGAGAGGCGGTTTCTTTGGATAGAACATTATCATTACCACCTCCCTTGTGCTCCCTTTGTCAATACCAAGCACCCGCCTTGGTAAAGCCGTTGAGACAATTTTCTTACACTGAGCTACAAGGAGTCACGGATGGTTTCTCTGATGCAAGTTTTGTGGCAGAGGGTGAGTTATGGGTTGTTTACAAAGCAGTGTTGAAAGATGGGCTAGTCGTTGCAATCAAACAGTTAAAATTTTCTGGGTCCCATGGAGATGTTGATTTCTGCAAAGAGGTGAGAGTACTGAGTTGCGCACAGCATAAAAATGTGGTCTTGCTAGTTGGCTTTTGCATTGAGGGAAATCAAAGACTATTGGTTTATGAGTATGTATGCAATGGCTCGTTGGACATTCATTTACACAGTATATCCTTTTTCTCTCTTCATTTTTTTTGTACAGCTCTATGTAACCATAGATTAAGGGAAGTAAAATATATGTATAGAGTATAGACTACAATAAACTTTGGGGATTTACTTCATAATCATACCTGTTGGAATAACAGTGAGCAAGAGAACATATCTAGACTGGCCATCACGTCTAAAGATAGCACTTGGAACAGCAACAGGATTGCGGTATCTTCATGAGGATTGTAGGGTGGGCTGCATAGTTCACAGAGATATGCGGCCTAAAAACATCCTGTTAACCCATGATTACGAGCCATTGGTAACTAAACATCCTGAAGCCTTTTCATAGTTATGTAAAGTGTAAAAGGATAATTAACATTTGTTGCTTTAATCTCTAGAAATTGTGTTTCTATTTATATAGGTTGCTGACTTTGGGCTTGTTAGCTTGCACACTGAACAAGATATGTATGATGAGGAACGACCCGTTGGAACTTCAGGGTACTTCTTGCTCTATGTATATGGTTATTAAAGTGGCTAGGATGTGTAATTTCATGTAAAATCGGTGCTCTTCAGAACAAAAGCATAGTTTTTCTAAATTTCAAATGTTCTTCTGTGAAATTTAGTTCATATTATCATAATAAATAACAGGACTATGACTTGGATGCATCTTATATCTCCTGTATTTCTCTGTCTTAATGAAGACTATGTCTATTATAGGTATCTTGCACCAGAATACTTCAATGATGGACTAATAACAGAGAAAGTTGACATATATGCATTTGGATTAGTACTTTTAGAGTTAATTACTGGTCGAAGGACCAGTGAGTTACAATGCAAGGCACGCAATTTTTGGCATGATGTTTATGCATCACAGGAAATGGAACCTGTACATTTTCTTGCTTATAAGCATAAATTGCTCGACACACGCTTAGGCTCTTATCAACCTCACAATTTTCCTCCTGCCTTACATGCTATTGGTCATGCTGCCTCATTGTGTCTTCAAAAGGATCCAGATTGCAGACCACCCATGTCAAAGGTTTATTATATTGATATACATTTACATCTTGATAGAATCCATAATATTTACTGCCTCTATTATGTTGTGGATAGTATGCATTATGGTAACTTTTTTATTACCTTTATGATTGTTAGGTGCTTAAAGTATTGGAAGGAGAAACAAGGAATTACTTGAGTATAGACGTGAATTCCAATGGTTGCAGAAGTGGTCGTTTGAGAGCAGCTATTCTCAATGCTCAAATTGAGAGGAGGGGGCACTCTCGAAGACTGTCATACTAAAATGGTACAGTATACAAGTGTGAAGATTTGAATTCAATATTTATACTACTATACTAGCATTTGTAAATGTAAATTCCATATATTCGCAGTCCTGTAACTAAAACACTGAACTACAGTGTCTAAGTAGGAAAGATTGCCTTCGAAAAGAAAGAAGAAAGAAGAAAGAATTAAAAAAAAAAATAGGGGAAGGAAAAGCAGTGCATTCATACTGTCATACATACCAAAAAAATAATCTTCATAATCATAATTCATAAAGTTTCAACTATGTATTGTAGAACAAGCCAGTGTCATAATATATTTGATAAATTAAATACAGGGCAATATGATCATTTTAGCCCGACATTTGTCTTACAATTAAAAGAGTTCAAGAAAGACAATATGAAATTGTGATGGAGATACGATTCAACTTTCTATCTCTTATTCTTCTTTATCAAAAAGCCTTGAAAATTCCAAACTTATTCTAACAATTTGGTTCAACTTCCATTAGCGTTTATTTTCTAGTGTTTTTTAGGCATATTTTGGGCTTGTTGGATTGAAATTATACTTTTTCACTTTCCATTGAACATATTATAATTAGTTGTGGCCTTGTTGTCTTCTATTTTTAAAAGTTTTAGCTTGCTCAAAGAGTCAAAGTAAGGTCAAACTGAATTCCATGATCACTAAAACAACATATTTTATTATACAGGGTTCCATTAAACTGGGTTAACTTAAAGAGCACTTGTGTGGATGGTTGAAAACAACCGGCTGAGTGCGTGCTCACACCACAAACGGTAACATCACATACATAACCAGTGTACAACACTGAATCTTGCTAAAATGGGGTGACTCATCTCATTGAACCACAATGTGATCACCTCCACACCAAAATCGGTGTGACCACCCCGAGAGAGATAGCATAAATAACGACATCATTACATGGTGGTGCCGGGTGCGTATCAGGTCGTGACGATCCACAATGTCTGATCTAATTATCTTAATCGTTAGCATGACATTTATTTTATACTACTAGTATATGTCTCAAAGTCCCGAGGTATAAGGTTTTGTGAAATACGAGTAGAAAAGGGTATCGAATAAAGTGCTATATGTCATCATCCAATAATGCTCCATAGACATCATGAAAAAGTGGAAAAAGTAAGAGAATGTACGGATGACATTTAGAACGCCATTAGAATAAATCTAACAATAGTGACATTACATAAATGTCATGTTTAAATTTTCCATTTCTCATGTTCTTTTACTACCTTCATTTGAACTTTTCACACTAGTATAGTACTACATAAATAACATTACAATCAAGGCCCCACTATCACCACTCTTAACCATCCACGAACTCATACCAAAAAACCATGAGCAACCAATAATCAACCAACCACCAACAACTAAGGCCCACAACAAGTCCGTACTTAAACATCAACATCTAACATTCATTTGCATTATGCCCGGTGAATTCTCGGACACACTCCATACCTTAACCGATTTATCCAAACTACCACTATAAACAACCCATTTCCCACCCGAACTCGACTCGCCTTCCTTCTCCACCGCAACGCACTTGACCGGCCCCGTATGTCCTGTCAAAACCGACAAACATGTATGTATAGGCGTACATCCCTCTCTTTTCCACACACATATAGTTTTATCAGCCGAGCCACTAAATACTAAATTCCCAGCAACCGCAAGACATAAAACCGCCAATTTATGTCCCTTTATCACTCCCCCGTGTGACAACTGTTTTTCACGCTCCCAAAAATTCACTATCCCGTCTGATGACCCGCAATACACAAACGAACCATGTTTCGACACAACTAAAGATGTCACGGCGCATTCTTGGTCTAGTAACGTTTGTACGTACTTATGTTTCATGTTTTTACCTTTTCCTTCTCGTTTCCATACCTTGACCGACCCTTCGGCTGACCCGGTGATCACTAGGCTATCTCCCGTGGAGACGACCGAGTTCACCGCGTCATCATGAGCCTTTACGGACTCTAGACACTTGGAGTTGGACATTTTCCATACCTTGAATGTCCTGTCCCATGATCCTGAATAAAGCAAACCTTCTTCTTCATTTATGCTTAGACATGAAATCGCGTCGCAGTGCTTGATCCATAGTGCTGTACGGTTGCGTTTCACCTTCATATATATAAATGTATATATAATTAATTCGTAAATATGGATTTTTCTAATGACAATCCCAAGTGTTATCAATAATAATCTGTATAAAAAACTTGTACTTTTTATATCAAAAGTCTAACTTCTGAATTTGTGATAAAAACACTAGTACTAATCTATGTACGTTAGTTTAATTAACAAGCATGCTAACAACAATATTTTAGACTGAATAATATTTTGGTGAACTATTATTGATTTTTAAGACGTATTATACATTTAAAGAACTTTATTTTAATTAAAGTTTTGGTTTATATAAATGATGATGATGATGATGATGATGATGATTATAATATAAGAATATACCTCAACGTAATTTTTAGACTTCATGGAGCTTTTAAGGATGTCAAAAAACGTAGGAAAAGTACCAATACGTTTATGAATTCTCGGGTCTTTCGTGTTTGATTTCCAAACACGAACCTTCCCGTCCTGATGTCCGGTGAAAATCTTGTCACCGGATATGATAATAGCTTTCACAAGACCGCTATTGGACTTAAATGTGGTTAACATCTTCATGTTCTTCCACCCATGAATGTTTTTGCTATCAGATCCGGTGTAGAGAAGGCCACGGAACGCAGCAAGAGAGTAAATGTGGCCTTCCTCCCGGACCAAAGACCCAATGAGGCCGTCCTGATCCGGGCTGCTTGTATTGGACCATGAAGCTGGTTGGAAAGGGCAGCTTTGGTTCCAAGGTGACATCATCATTGGAGAAGCCTCATCGCTCATACGGTTTGATTCATTTTCATCGATGTTGCTATAATCGTCCTCTTCGTCTTGATAGTTTGTTTGATTTGAATACATTGTCATATAATAAGTTTTCTACAATTATATATATGTCTTAAAGATAAACAATATATATGTATAAATCAAAATGTGGATAACTGGTGTATATTACAATATATTTCTTGAGCTAGCTAGATTCATGGAATAATCAATAATGATATATGTAACTTATGTGTATAGACAAACTTGTGTTTTGGAAAAGGAATTTTGGGATGGATGGTGAGGGAAGAAAGTGAGAGGGGATTGATAGGAGAAAAAGGGTATAAATAGAGTATTTGGATTAGGGAAATGGTGACACATGTAAGGGAAAAGGAATTAAAAAATATATTGCAATCGCACGGAAATTGGTTTTCTGTTGGTAACTTTTGTCCCTCCAATGATGCTTCAATTTTCTTATAATATATACTCTCAAATCTCCCTCAACCAATAAACATAAAGCAACATGTGTTAATGTTTCTAGTTGGATATATAAATATTGGTTTGCAAACAAAAAGAGAATCAACTAGATAGATAATAATTATCAATTCTTGGAAAACGACGATCGATATCTACTACTATACGGAGTAAAATTTAGCATGAAGAGCTAGAAGCACATTTTTAACGTAGATAACATACTCATATATAGAAGAGTGCAACATTATATATAGAAGATTAGAAGTGACATATATACATGATACATATATGTAGTAGATTCTTCACTAATTACGTATTACAATCGTTACTAATTACTACAATGGTCGATTATTATTGTATTTAAAGCTCAAACTCGACTCAAGAATATCAACCGCACTAACTCGATTATTATTGTAATTTAAATGCATGTTCCACTTTAAAAAAATATATATATAGTCAAAAGTTGTTTTGAAAAACTTTTTTTGCGAAAATTTTTGAAAACTTTTCTAATCTAGTCCAACTGATGATTATTCTTTACATGAAAACTGTTTTTTAATTGTTTTCTGAATAACTTATGTGTAATTTTGAAGTTTATAATTGTGTGGGGGCATAGATTATCATCCGTTATACAATTATGTGGAGATTTGGATTCTTGATCACATGTGCACGAATATTGCTATGATCACATGTATGCAAGTCGATCACATGTAATCATAGCAATATTCGTGCACATGTGATCAAGAATCCAAATCTCCACATAATTGTATAACGGATGATAATTCATGCCTCCACACAATTATAAACTTCAAAATTACACATAAGTTATTCAAAAAACAATTTTAATGTAAAGAATAATCATCGGTTGAGCTTGATTTGAAAAGTTCTCAAAGGTTCTCGCAAAAAAAGGGTTCTCAAAATAACTATATATATATATATATATATATATAAGTTTATAAACTCTTTTTATTTCCCCTTATGTCTTTCTACTAACTGTTGGTCACAAGTTCGAAACCTTTGTAATACATATTAGGAAGTCTTTGCCAATTAGCTAGGGCATGAGGGTTTCTCTAACATTTAGCTAGTTTACTTTTGAACGGTAGTGGGACTTCTACAATCAGTTATGCCATCGGATTGACTGTGTTGGTGACGTGTCCGATCTCTACCGAACGATGAAGAGAGTGGTTGATCTCTACCGGACGATGAAGAGACAATGACGTTGAGTCCAATCATTATTGTTATTAAAAAAAAAAAACTCTTTTTATTTCCATATGATGAGTTTGATGAGTTGGACCCGAAAGAATCCCAAGATATATAGACTCAATGCTAAGATCGACTTGGTAAAATGTCTTCACTTGTTTTTACTTTATGGTCTACGCTTTAACTTTTATGAAGATTTGAATTAAGGTCGTTACATTTAAATACCTGATTCATGCTAAGATCGACTTGGTGAAATGTCTTCACTTGATGAATAAAAATCTTTTTACTATCAATCCTGTAGACGTAAGCCATGATGCACAAATATCATTGAGCTCATGATCTAGTATTTTATTGCTTAATTAAGCTACAGTACTACTATATATCGATCAACCCTGCCAAAAGTGCTTTTCCAGCTCAAGTTCTACATATTGGACAAGAATATTTGTCATAATTAATAATGATACATATATATATATATATAGGTAACATGCCAAACAGTAAACCAAAACTATATATGCAGTTTTGTATATTCTTACCGTAGTTTTCTATATATATAAGAGTTAAAGAAAATACGAACTTATCTATAATCAAATACACTATGATCTCGGAGTTTACCCATTTGCATGTCATGCACGTGATTTAATTCCTTGTATCCCGCTGCTAACTAATGTAACTTCTCAATTCATTTTTGTTATTTTCCTGGGCCAAATACTAATTAAATCACTGGAGCACAAGTAAATATGTATCTAAAGTTAGAAAGGGTATATTATTGTGCACCTTTGCTGTTAAAACTATCGTACGTTCTGATTTGACAAATAGATTATCGATATATGCCATCAATGCATCAGTTTTTAACTTTTTATAATTTATGTGTAGTGCAATATAAAATAGCTAGGGGAAAACTAAGGCATATATGCTAGCAGCTCGATTAATATATATCTTGAGAGCTTATTTAATTTCGAATGTCACGGGTTGATGACACTTAAGATATTCAACTAAAATCCTCATCGATCATTATATTTATTAGGACTACTATCAAATAAAAAAAATGATAATTAACGGGGCTAAACCCGATCCGATCCGGGTTGACCCGTGACCCGCAAGTGCATGAAAACGGAACCGTGACCCAACCCATGAAGGTTTGGGTGGGTCACAGGCAGGTCATGGGTTTTCTTCACATATTCTCAGTTTTTGGCAACACTTGACCTAGTCCAGCCAACCCGTGACCTAGGAATGCAACAAATGCATGACCCGTGACCCGACCTGTTAGGGTTCCGGGCAGGTCACGAGTTTTTTACGGATCATTTGCACATCCCTCGTTATATACACGAAGGTAATAATATACATATATACTTTCAAGCTAGCTAGCTAGCGACTTGAACCGTGTATGTCAAAAACCTTAGGCCTGGTTGTAAACATCAACATCCGCCATCAATCACTTTAGCATATATAAACAATTCCAACGATATATTGTATCACTACTCAAGTCATATCAAACGAAACCACATATATATATAAGCTTTAAAATGATGGGTTGACTACAAGAATACAAGATTAATAATGAAAGTGTCCGCGGAACTTAAATTGAGTGCATTATGGAACAAATTAGTCGAGAGATATATAGCCAACCCGAACACATTCGCACGTGCAAGCAATAGGTGTTGCAAGGGAAGAGTTACATGTAGCACCAGCTGAGCAGAACTTTTTATTTAATTTTCTATATATGTTCTTTCGTCCTTTGGGTAAATTTTCTACTAAATATTATGTAATTAAGTTTTCACCAGGTTGATGCTATATCTATATCTCCTTATATTTTCAATATTGAACTTAAAATTTTCAATATTGATTTTAAGTACTTCCCCAAAATGTCTCTCCTATCTATTCTATATTTATCTAAAATAACTATAATACCCTTTCGCTCTTCTCAAATCTCAACCAATCATCTTTTTTCTCTCCTCACCATAAATCATTTATTCCTCCAATTCATTCAAAATCTTTTATCTCAAAAACCGTACATCGATAAATTATAAAAATTGTATGGGTGTTCTTAAAATTTCATGCTCTTTCATTAGAGATGTCATTCGATATACTTTCGACAAATTTTTAAATCCGAGGGCGGAGCCCGGCTAAGGCATTTGACTATCATACTCTATGACATATCAACTCCTATAACCTATCATACTCTATGACCTAGGTATCACCCCACCATCTCACCGCCGCAACGTGCAGATACTTGCTCTCGTTGTTATATATACATCGTCCATATATAGAAGCTTTAATTTGGATATATAAGGCCTTTGGCTAAAACTCAAACTTTTGGTTTAAGAAGAGTTTGAGCTAGATCGACTTTATGTTGACTAGCTAAAAGAGCTCGAGAATGTGAATTACAGTATCTACTAATAAACTAAAACAGGATTAACTATTTTTTTAAATAACATGTGGCACAACATTTAGAGAACATGTGTCTTTATTAATGTATGCTTATCATATTAGGATACTAATTGCTTAAATGTACTATAAATACCATTATTTCGGTCACTTTTTGTCAAAAAAAATTAGTGTATACTTATCTAAGTGTAAGTAGTCCTAATATCAGTGCGCAATACACGGTCGTCTAATAATTTTTATATTTTTTTCCATATATATAATAAATATTATATATATATATATATGGAAAAAGGAATAGGAGGCTATTAAGCACATAAGTTGGGTGGATAACCTTTCACATACCTTTTTTTAAACTATAAAAATCATGTGAGGTCAAACATTTATTCAAAATATTAAAAAATAGTATGTGAGGGGTTTTTCACCCAAGTTAAATGCATAACAGCCTCATATTCACTTTTCCATATATATATTAGTTGACACATAAAATTGAAACATTCATAAAATTACATTACATAATTTTTTTTATCATAATTATTAGATTTTTTTAGTAAATGAAATGCAATATATACACATTTAGTTATTGTATATTCAGAAACTAAAGATTCTTCTAGTATATGTCATGTTAATTAATATTTAATTATATATACATTTTAAAATTCTAATTTTGTAACATTTTATTTAATAATTCGAAATTATAAAAGATTCATTCTGTTGTTTATATGTTATTGTTAGAATAATTCATATTTTGATTAGTATCGAATGTTGTGCGTTGACTATATTTATCTTAAACAATCTGATAATTTAAAATAACAATCATTATTATAATTATAATTACTATTATAATATTATCTACTACTCCTTTATGATGATTATTCACTTCCTATTTTAGAAAAGGGTTAGAGAATAGTTAGATGGGAAAATACTAGATTTGTCCTTAATAAACAACCTTTAATGAAAGGGTTATTAGATATTACCAAAATTACCCTTAATGAATTAATTTAGACTTTAAACTTTTATCTTTTAAAATATCACTATCACCATTGTATCAACTTACGGTTAGACCACTCGACACCAATTGTCGATATCATCGATCACCACCCATCACCGACACCACTAAACCACCGTTGCCGCATTGTGCGGATACAATGTTGGTATATATATTAAAAAAGTTTAGAAAGACATCAGTTTAATACAAAAGTTCATTTTAACATAAAAAGGATTGAAGATACCACTCATCAATACATAGTTAGGAACACCAACAAATTAAATTAAAAACCCAGATTGAAAGAAGTCGAGAACATTAAGATATGCGAGTGACACCATATCGGAACCATGACGACGCGATTTGCGAATGAAATCATTTAAAGACAGATTCCAATTGCACTTTGTTTTGAGGTAAATTTTTTTTATGTTGTCCATTTTTTGTTGTTATATGTAATTAGTTTATCTTCGTATGTGTGTTGTACATGTGATATATAGGCAGAAACAATCAAAACTGAAAATTCTAATAATGTAAAATAGCATCCAACATTGTTACTACTTTTTAGAATTTAGAAGATTACAACGACTTATTCACCCAAAATTTACACATAAACATGTCGAGAAAACAGAGGACCATTCCTCGTAATCCCCTTCTAGGAAATCCTCTTCTTGTTCGTCTTTGATAACCATTGCAGATGCCATACTTCTATCGACACCTGATTATAGTTGGGAACAATGTCATTCTATCTTCAACAAAAACCCGATGGGTTTACTATCCTATGAAAACATAAAAGGGGGCTGATTCTTACCCATCGGTGTTCAAAGATCAATATAAGTCTTGAACTTTTAAGGGACTGATGGAATTCAAAGATAATATTGATGAACTGATGATGCCATTTTTTTATTTTTTATTTTGCCTTAATTTAATTTAAATTAAATTAGGAGGGTGAAAGGAAGAGATTATCATATGTATTTGAAAACAAATCAAGATAGTGGAATGGTGGATTATTTGATGATGTTCCAGATAAAGCTGATGGGAAATTGTAATTAAAAACAAATCAAGATATGGTTGAATGGAATTTATCGTCCATGGTTTGTTTCGTAAGAGAAAACTAAGTAATTAAATAAATAAGATTAATAAACGAGGGCATAATTTTCAATTTATTAATGTTTCCTTGGATTGATAAAAATGTTCCATGTAAATATCACCACAATCGATCATCCATCTCATTTACGAGAAATAAAATTTAACCCAAGAAAAATCCATATCTTTATTTTTAAATTAAATTGTTAATTTTTCAATTATATTTTATTTCTTTATATGATAAACTAAAATACCTAAAATGTCTTTATTAATAAAATAGTTAATATTATCAAGGAGTTTATTATAAACTCTTAAAAAATTAATTTACAATATTTATTACTTAATTTATAAAATAATCACATTATCCTTTACATTGTTATTGTCATGACATTGTCATTATCATTATCTCTGTAATACGCAAGTAAGTATTCATGTAGTAGTAGGTGATTTAGCCATTTAGGCTAGCTAATATTAATAATTAGGGAAGTCTTGGTTACATTTTTCATGTAACAAAAATATTGAAATTTCACTTTTTTTTTTTTTAATGTGTAATGAATTTTCTTCTTATGGTGGTATTTGGTTCTTGCACCCGATAAATGGAAATAATTGGATATAGGTTATTGATTTGACGTTGAGAAAAACTTATATAGTAGACATGAAAAAGTTAAAAAGAAAAAAAAAATAAAAAAATAGACGTATTGATTGGTTGAAAAACAAAAGGACCATGTAAATAAAAACACTATAAACCGCACGTCCCACACCTTTTGATTCGCCTTTTGCCCCGTGAAATTCCGACACGTAAAAACCATCCGATGATTACGACAGCCTCGACTTTCACCACGTGTCCGGTTGATATGCTTCGTTTTCCCTTTTCACCTCTCTCAGTGGATTCCCACCACCAAGATCTTCTTCATTAATTTTAGTATCTATTTTTCCCCTTCTTCAACTACTCATCTTTGGCCACGTATATCCCCCTTATTTGGACTTATGATGTGATAAATTTATTTATTTTACTAGTTTTAATATTCGTGCACGGTTGATATAATCTATATTACAATAATAATTATATAATTTAAATAAAAATTTACATGTAACTAATAATATATATTTTTTATTTTGGTAAAATATATGATACTATGATTTGCTTTATAATTGATGTTATGTTTTAATTAGATTAGTTAAAATATGTTAGTTTTGAAAATATTGTAATCCATTTAATTAGGTAATTATAGTTTCTAAAAGTTTATTTAAGTCATAGTATATATTAGATTTTAAACCCGTGTTCAACACTGGATATGGGATTTACGACATTAACAATAATAAATCTTCATACATTTAAGTCCTAAAAGATTATAATTTTAAAAAACACGGTTTTAAATGTTATATTTTCCAAGTTGTAGTGTAATAATCATAGGTTCGTCACTGTCATTATTAGCCTAGACATATTAATGGAATTGTTTGTCGTAGTCATTCCACAATGCACATGCTATATATAATAATTTCTTCATTATATAATATTTTGAAACCGGGTGTACTCATATTGTGATATTATTATGAAAAATAATTAAAAATTAAAATATAAACATATTTGTGATCTTGTACTTGACATTCAAGTATATGTATTTAATCATGATGCGCGTTCATAACACGCATATGTTTATTTTCAATAACTTGTTCTATGATAATATGATAACAATTAGGATTCTTTTTATATCCTTCGATAACAATTAGGACTCTTCTAATATTTGTTAATAAGTCATTAAGTTTTCAAATAATTTTTTGTAGAAAATATTTCATATGTTAAATTTTTTTTATTTAATTAAATGATTGTAAATTTTAAAAAATTCTCTCAAGTTGATGGCTAAAAATAAATATAAACTAAGTATTCAGGGCTAAAAAGTGTAAAATATTGATGAAAAACAAAAAAGTGTAAATTAATGAGACTTTTTCTACAAATTAATATAAATATTAATATAATAATATATTTGGATAATGATTATTAGGATTTTTAATTTGTAAGTTATCTTAATGATGACATCATCAAAAGTCAATTTGATGAAATCGAACGATGTGATTGGTTAATTAGTAATTAGTTCAACTGTTTTATAATATATATATATTAAGATAAGATTAAGATTAAGATATCAAAATAAGGAATGTTTCAGAGTGTATAGATATCTTTAGATTATTAATTCGTACGTAGAGATCTTTTGATATAATTAATTTAATAGTTTTAATGATAAATGGTATTTTTAAAGGGCATGGATTTTTTTAAATATAGATTAAAAGGACGCATGTCTTTTTAATATTACGCCAAGTGTCGATCAATAGATATTACACTTCTGTTTTAGTATATTGGTAGATATCTGTAGTCAATAAAAACACATTTATATTATTGTTTTGATAAAACTTAAAAGTAAATAGAAATACTTAATGGGTTTTGCTAAACGAAGCCCTAAGGGCTTTCGTTAAGGTGCATTAAATAGTTGTACAATTACCATAAAACCAGGAGGTGGATATTTGATATGGAAACGCATAACATTTTTATGCAAGTTAAGTAAAACCCTAAAGGCTTCATTTAGCATTTTCCGTATTTAATTATTGCTTTGGGTACAAGTTAGTGAATTACATATTTTTACTTTTTGCCGATTCGCTTAACAATCATAATTATGAAAAAAAAAAGGAAGCATTAATCATAAAATTATATGTTGTTATGTTATATTTTAAGTAATTACATATTTATATTTTAAGACAAACTAAAATAAAAATGTTGAAATATATTTTAGGATGGATTATAAAGTATTAACTTCTTTCATTTTTATCAAGTAAGTTATTAATAACCACAAAATGTTCCTTTCTTTTATAATATTCGTTATTTTAAAATATTTCTACTTAAAGTACTTAGGTAGGAAGGAATACAATTTAGTTATCCAATTCATTCCCTAATCAAAACTCTACAACTCACAATTACCTAATTTTACCCAATTTTTATCCAAATCACTGGCAATACATATCTAATTCTTTACCCAATTTCATTTTCTTTTTCATTTAATTTTAATACATATAATTAGAACCATATAAATATAAAACATAATTTCATTAAACTAAAAACCACAATACATAATATGGAAAATGATTAAATACGACTAAAAAACACTTAAATAAAACTAAAACACTTAATCAAAACTAAAATACTTAAATAAAACTTAAACTAAGCCTCGGAATAATCCGAGTTCACAGTGTTGTCACCGTCATTGCGGTGAATGTAGGGGTAGCGCTAAGGAGACTCGGCGGCCGCGCCTGGTAGAGGAGAAACGTACTCCTCCCCCGGGTCAGAGTAGTAAGGTACATCCTGACCACCACCCACATTGGCTTGCGAGAATACCCCGTGGTCTAGCGTCCGGGTCAATGTTGAAGAAGCAGCGTTTAACTGAAAAATAACTTGATTCAGCCAGTCGATCTTTTGTCAAAGATATACAAGATGCTCATTTTTCGCAATGTTACGTGCATAACCCGGGGCAATAAGTCGGTTGATTGCGGCTTACGGCTTACGAAGCCGCTTTGTTCTCAGAAACGCCCTGAATGACGTTATTGACATCTGAGAGGTGTTTGGAGTCGTGATTTAGGTGAGTTTGGATAGCCATTTTACAATCACGAAGGTCCATTGTAGTGATTTTGGTTGAAAGGAAATTGTGGATGAAATGAAAATTGGGTGAAAATGAAAGTTGTGGTGTAAAATTTGGAAGAAGAATGGGGTTTTTATGGGTGAAAAGGTAGAGAAGTGGGTTAAATTTTATTTTTTTTTTACATTCAGATCTAGCCGTTCGGGGGGGGGGGGACCCACTTGATGCCAACGTTCAAAATTGTTTACTCAAACACTTTAGCCGATCGGTTTACTTACCCAATTTCCTACCCGATCAGGCCTTAGCCGAAGCCTACCCGAACACCTTCCATGGTGTAGCCGATCGGGTATGCCTTAGCCGATGCCTACCCGACTCCCACTCCTTCCTACCTTATAATACACTTAGTAAGGTTAATTTTAGACCTTTAAGAAATCTACCGGGATTCAAATTCTACTGCTTACATTTATAAAAGTGAATTAATAGGGGTGGGTTTCGATAATGCTGGGTCTCATTCCAGATACGCGTTGTTCACGTTCCGCATACTGCCTAATTTAATGTCATTATATATGGTATTTCGAATGCTAACTACTAACTCGTTGTACGTTTAAAAAAATTCATATAAAAAACATATTTATATTATTAATATATCTTATTGAATTAATATCACAAACTACAAACTTCAACACAATATTTATGAAAGAATTAAAAATATAGTTTTGAGTGATGTCATATGAGTATATTAAGTGTATCAAATTTTTTTCCAATTATTTATGTAATTTCCACTCGCTTTAAATAATTTCAAATAAGGCTTATTTGATTCTTTTGATCAATTTCAAGAAATAATATACTTCACAAGTTTACATCTTTTAAATGTTAAAAATTTAGTTCAAAACTTATATTTATTACACATAACATTTGAACATACAAAATGATTAATCCTTCTAAAAAAATAGTCTAATAATCCGATCATAACTATTAGATGGAGACATGTGAAAAAATTAAAAGGATAAGATTAAGAAAGAGAATTAGTAGAATCCACGTGTCAACATCTAATAGTTTTAGGAGGAATTTTAAACTAATTTTTAAAAAAATAAATCATTTTTTCTTTTAAACGTATTAAAGAGTATTGTCTTTGTTCAAAAAAAGCATAATTTTAAATGTATGCGATCAATGTAAATTTGAAAATCATTAATTTTTTGTAATATCATATAAATTATATAAACGGTTAAAAATTATACGTATTAAGAGATATATCTTTGTTTAATATAACTAAACATTTGTGTTTTTATTTTGCTCTACTCTAATTTCAAGTTTTATATACTCCGTGTATATATATATATATATATACACATATAGGAAAGTTATTTGTAGTACATGTGTAACTTAACTTACACATTTCTTCTTTCTTCTTTCTTCCATCTCCGACCACAACCACCATGATCATCTCCGACCACCACCATGATCCTATGGCGACGGCGACCATCTCCGGCGAGACTTACACGTGTAACTAACTTACACATGTGTAAGTACAACTTTTTTTTTTAGCATTTTAGCGTTTAAAATTTCTAGGTTTTTTCCTTCGCGAGACAACCACCACCAGCCACCATCATCTCCGACCACCCAGCGACGGCGCCGACGCCGGCAGCAAGGACGGAGCCCGTACCGTAGCACACCGCCACCATCTCTTGGATCGCCGCCTATCAAATCCATACGATTCCCATATGCGTCCCTTGACGGTTAAGTTTAGAACGGATAAGGGCTTCTGGCCCGTACCATAAACACCCAAAAAACGAACCTGATTCTCGTCGGAAAGTTAACTTAAACATGTGTAAGTTGTAGTTACACATGTGTAACTCTCGCCGGAGTATCATGGCGGTGGTCGGAGATGATCATGGTGGTGGTCGGAGATGGAAGGAAGAAGGAAGAAGAAGTGTGTAAGTTAAGTTACACATGTTACACATGTACTATAAAAAGTACATGTACTACAAATCAATTGTACTTTCCCTTATAGCTCAATGGTTGAACACCAGCTTTTCATGCTAGAGGTTTCGAGTTGAAGACATGGGAAAGACATCTCAAGGTATTTCACAACTAAAGTCTTTCAGTGAAATAAGTTTGTGTCCTGCAGAGAGAGCAAAGTTTTATCTCAATTAAATGTCGTGTCTTCGGGCGGTTTAGTTGGGGATGGGGGCTCTCTAGCGCGGATCCGGTTAAGACAACGTAAGCTAATTTTTATTATAGCTTAAAAAAAACTACATAAGCATAATGAATATTATGACTAATTTTTATTATATCTTATTTAATCATGAATTCCAACAATTTCTCAACCAGTTATAACTATATCAACTTTAACTTGTACTAATAGAATCCGGTGGTCATCTTTTATCATGGCGTTCATACATATGAAACATCCGTCGTCTAAAAGCCAAGATTTAAAGTGATAGTAGACATAAAACATTTTTTGTTTTTGACGGCTATAAATTTTATTAATAAATATGCTTCAGCAAAGTGTCGAAACAATTGGCTCATTCATGAGATATTATTATATATATACTAGCACGTAATCGTGTAAAATAAAATATTTCCCACATGAAGGGGGCGATCGGAACATTTGATTATTGAGAATCTTTGTAGGTTTAGACAAATCGGTGTGGGATGGGTTTTTTCCCGTATATAATTAAGATAAAGCACTAAGTATAATCATTGCACGATGGACCGTTGATGGTGTCAAGAGAGTACGACAGAAAGAAATAAGCTTCAACTTCACATATAATTAAAGATATTTGCTAACTATGTCATGGTTTAAAGTTAATACATTTAGAATTTACTAAAACAAATACGAGTATTTTTCTAGAAGCTATATTAATTTTAAAAACTTTCAGAAAAAGACGTATAATTCTGTTAGTTATGTTTGCACTTGTCTAATCTAATATGTATATGTAAAGCGTTTACATTTATATTTATATTTATTTTTATATATAAATATAAATATATACATGTAATAAATAAATTACATTCCGCGTTTAAAAACATAGAGCACATATTCACACTTTCATTGTATAAAAACGTTATGTTTGCATGCATTTATAAATATAGAGACAATATTAGCTACACACTTATAATTTATAGACTAGTAAGTTTTAAGGCCAAACAACATGGTTGGATCAGTGGTAAATATCCTTGCCTCTGGAGACAGAGGTCATAAGTTCAATCATCATCCCATGCAAAGGTTGGAGGGCATTTTCTACTATTTAGGTAGAAACTGGAAGTAGTATATACTGGAAGTAGTAAAAAATCCGAACAAGATACGAGTACAATTTGGCAAAATGCGAATAGTAATACAGGGTCTGAAATGTATGAATAGTAACTTGCCAAGCATGCGAGGTATTATTCACATTTATTTCACTTCATATAGTATATAACTAGATTATTTTTCCCGCGTAATATGCGAGAAATGCTTATTCTATTAAATTGCAATACATGATAAACTAATATTTTAACAAATATAAATAAGAGATGTCAAAATGACAAGGGTAGAGTAAGATAAAATTACGTCAAATGACTCGGGCTAATTTGCTGCATTGTCCAAGAAAAACAATAGACACAACGTGTGCTAAACCAAATAAGCGAAACAGATACAACATAAAACAAGTCATCATTTGTTGCATTGTTATCTCGAAACTGTAAATTGTTGCGATGTTTATACAATGACCATCACCAAGTAAACATCCAGGGGGTCGGGGCCGTCACCCACTTAACAACCTCAAAAACCTCCTACCCAATCGCAGCAACCGAAAAACCCAGTGCAAGCTCCGCCCAAACCCGCTTATAATACAATTTTCCTAACTAATGATTCACCAATTAAAATATTTGTTTGAAATGTTATTAATATTATAAACAAAAGTCAATCATGCCTTTTACATAATTTCATATTTTTTAATTAAATAACTATTTAAATTTAGTTTTATCATCCGATAATAATCATATGTTTAAGACCATTTATCTGGTGAATTACACGGACTTAATTTATAAACACGATTTACAATAAAAAAAAATCGAGTGATTTAAAAAAAGTAAAAACTTATTAAACCAAACTGAAAAAAATAATCCAATGATTATATGTGTATATAATGTTAGTATCTCCATATGAAAAAAAGCCTAAAGTTTAATTTTATGACCACAACATAATGTTCTAAATACCTAATCACAATGAATCGAACTACTGGAAATGATAACGGAATACATAGGTCATTAGAAGGACTTTCAATAAGCGGATAAATATAGTATACCACCTTACTAGCTTCTTCGTCTATGAAGAATAAATAAAATTGATGAACCTGTGAATATGTGCAAAATTAAAAATTTTGTTATCCGAAAAATGGCTTATGGTAAAGACAACATATAGGGCTAGGTCGCCAGGAGGCTCGGCTGCAAGGAATGACGTAGCTAATCATTCTAAATATCATATGTATAAGATCATTTATCTAGTGCATTACGTGAACACGTTTCTAATCTCTAGTCATACAAAAACAAACAATAAAATTTTTCCTTTTAAAAACGTATTATTTTACATAAAACCTTGGTAGATAGATTACTTTGACAATTTTGTAAGATCATCACAAAATTAATATACTTCTAGTAGAGTACGTTAGAAGAAGTTCGAATAATCAAATATATATTATTTATATATTATTTATGGTATAAAAAAATAATTAAAAAGGATATATTTTGACTAATTATATAAAATATAAATACTAATATTGTCATTGATAAAAGATGAAATAACTAAATTTGATCTAATGGTTCTAAATCAAAGTTGAAACTCATCCAAAGGTTCCTATTTGTTTAGAAATGAATTTAGGACCTTGTTATTATATAGGTTTTAGGTAAAATAAAACAAGTATTAAAGTAAAACAAATAAAACAATATGTTTTTCTTCACTAAAGATCACCGTGCATCATGAAAATCATCGTGCATCAATTGTTTCGTGAATCTTCATGCATCAATTTAACCATGATCTAAAGGTCAAGATCTTGTCTTATTTATTTTACTTTAATACTTGTTTTACAATACCCAACCCCTTTATATATATTGGTGGATGTAATTATGTGAATATTATTTAATACAATATAAGTGTGTAAATGACAATAATTTTTTTACTTTTCATACTTAAAATGTATATTGCATACGTTTATAGATGTAACAAATTGACAAATTATATACATTTTTTTAAATAGTAAAATAAGTATGTAGAAATTAATAAAAATCTAAAATAGCTACCACATCATCTTATATTTAAGTAGATTAAGGATACGGTGTAAGTAGAGATTACATGCAAATATTGTATGACTTCTCGATTTAAGTTATTGACTTGATGTTTAAAAAAGAAAGGGAAATGCTAGGGTTGTATTTAACGTGCATAAAAAAACTTGTACCTTCTATATTAAAAGTCTGCCCCCTGATTTTTATGGTAAATGTGCAAACAATTTATGCACCTTAAATACAGCCCTAAGCAAACCCAAAAAGAAAAAAAGAAAAAAGCAGTAAAACACCATAAGTGAAGCGTTAAAATGGTAAATTAATAGTGGGAATCAAATTGAAACCTTAAACAGTGGGCTGTTAAATATGGCCCAGATTTGATAGAATAAAAATAAAAATAAAAATGATCCCATCATTATTGGACCTAGAGTCCGTTGGGTATTATGCGTAGTTCTTGTAATTTTGGCGATTCATTATGTTTCACTTCCAAGTTCCAACTATTATAATTCCTGTTCAACGAATCAACGGTATGAAAATAAAAAACAATTTACTCACGCAAATAGAAAAGTAAAATTAGTGGAAAAAACACGTACTCTATTGTTGTTTTGGACGACTTAAAAAGAATAAGAAAATTATACAGTATTAAATTCTAATTATCAAGTGGTATATAATGACACTTCATTTCACTGAAAAGATTGTCTTGTAGAGTGGAATGGAAATAAAGAGAATGAAAATGGATCGATAAACATCATAATCTCTTATATAAATAAGAAGAGAATTATTTTTAGAATATTTTTGTAAAAAATTTCTTATGTGCCAAACTCACAATCTTTCCTACAAATGATTTTAAAAATTATGACATCATATTTAAAATTATAATTTTAGCAACATTTTAGTTTTTTAAAAATTAATCCATCTTAACACTATCTTAATTACTTTATTAATTTTTCATATAATTTTATAATTTACATTTAAGTCTTGATGAAACTTTAAAAAATATAGACATTTTTTTATTTATTTCCGAGAAAAAGAATATTTTGAAGTAAAATATATATAGCTATATGCATTTTGTTTATCAAAACTATATAAAAAAAAGTTGTAGTAAATAATCACATAGATATTTATGAATAGACTCAATCCATTTCGTCGCAACTTACTGATGATCTTACGTTTTTAAAAAACTTTCATTAATATGGCCTGGTTGAACCCGAGCTAATTAGCTAGTTATTACTTAAAGTAAGTTTTAATATACGTTTGACTATAACATTGTGCACGCAATTGATTTTTTGTTTTTAAATTTAACTTCAATTTCGATAAATGCATGAAAAACATAATTTTAGGTGATCTTAATTTTTTTTTTACCGTTCGTATCACGGGACGGCTAGCTGTTACATTCAATTAGGCAGATAGTCACTAGCGACCGATCCACGAAGTCAGGGAACCACAGGGGAGGGAACACTACACCAATTTAACTGCTATAGAAGACACGACGCTAAATTGAGGGAAAACCTTGCTTGCTCGGATTCGAACCTTGGTCTCCCAAGGCCCAAACTTCATTGCAATCTTAATTATTAGTCATGGTTTTGTTAAGTTGTAATATAACACTTAAAACTCTAAAAGAGTGTTGTTAATTTCCAAATTTTAGTAAGGACGATTTTCCCCTTTACGGATATAAAGATATCACATACAAAGTTTTTTGGTCATGAAAATGATAAAAGCATTAGAAGTTTCTTAAAAAGAAAATTTTATTGACCATGACTATAACATTTGAAACAAAGAAAAAAATAAGTTTTACCAACTCTTTGAAAAACTTATATAGTTATATCCGTGATGGCGTAAAAATACAAAGTCGTAACAGCCCTTATGGTTTGGCCCCACCTTTCATGACTTGCGCATATGTCCAAATTCAAGCATGTACTACCGTAAAACACAAGTTAACGACTAAATGACTAATTTGGAGACGACAAGTAGTCAACAAGAACCTTTAATATATGTCAAGTACCGACGTTTGTTAGTCGATAATGCTAGAGAACGAGTGTATATATAACTAAGATTAGTTTGTGCTCTCGACCAATAAAGGTGTTACGAGTCCAGAAGAAACACCGTTGAATAATGTGTAGAGAAGTGATTCAAGCTTTGGGTTTCATCTTCAATTTTTTCCTATGCTTAAGTGATATTCTTCCCTTGAAGTGTTATTACACTGATTTTACCGATAAAATACCGTGTATTCCAGGAAACAATTGGTATATCATCACTTGCGAAGTCAAATTTTTCATTCTTGACTCATCAAACAATTTTCATGATATTAACAAACGTAAAAGTAAAATACAAAATTAAACTATATCAGTTTAGGATTGTCAATTAGTTTCAAAACTAAATAAATATATAAAAATAATATAGAGTTATAAACATTGTGAGGGTGCCATAACTACCATATATATTGCATGTATTACCTTGTCACAAAATTTCTCAAATCTCGAATCTGTATCGTTAGCGTCCCGATTCCAATATCAAAAGACGGTATTGAATTCTAAGAGGAATCCGGGTAACTATATTGACTTTTTGATGGTAACAAATCAATTTACATCCGTAAAGATACTTCCAAATTCAAACAGTATAATATCGATATATTATACTCGTACAAATTTAGCTAAATCTTTTCCTAATATAACTACATAAATGACAAAGAAATAATATCTCTACTCCATTAATAAGCAAACTACCTCACCCCCCTTTTAATACCTCTACCTTTAAAATGTCTTTTATGCCTTCCTAATTTACACTACCCTATTTTTTCTCCATCACGCTCATTACACACACATACGTTCATCCGATTTCCGATTTTCTCTCCCTCCCCTCTTCTCTGATTTTCTCCCCCAATAAACACCATCCACCACCGCCCCAAATACCACTATCCACCGCCGCAATCTACCTTCTATGTACGCTATCCCCATAAACACCATCCACCACCGCCCCAAAAACCACCATCCACTGCCGCCGGCTTATTTTTTTTTCTTTTTCATCGCCGCCGCCCCACAAACCACCATCAAATCACCGGCGTTTTTTTCTTATTCCCCGCTGCATCGCGCGGGTACAACGCTAGTAATATAAATATAAATATAATTGAATATAGTTAAGGAAATTATTTCTTGCTAGCTAGCTTGCTGTTCAAAGTCTTCAACTTGCATTCCTCTTCTCATTCACCAAACCAATTCGACCCTATCTTCTATTCTCTATATCTCTATGCTCAAATAAGTAATGATCAAGCTACAAAATCTCTTCATATTTTTCATCATAACTTTACCATCGATCATATCCCAAAAACCAATTACTTGCAACCGGTCATGCCCCGGCAGCCAACTCACTCCCGTCCCATACCCGTTCGGCTTCTCACCCGGCTGCCAAATCCAACTAAACTGCACATCAAACGGTACCGTTTTAATCAATGAATTCCAAGTCCAACAAATAAACCCAGAAGGCTTATTCGTAAGCCTTTTAGCCACATGTGGGCGCCCTGTTCACAAACTCAAACACCTATACGGTGAACACTACGCGCCCACGTCAACAAATGCAATCCTCATGCAAAACTGTACGGAAAAGATGGTAAAAAATTGCATGATTCCTGCAACGATGTTACGTACGCATCTCGAGATTGTTAATTGTAGTGGTGGTGATGTTGGCTATGGTAACGTGAGTTGTTATTCTAGTGATGTTACTCGTATGTTTCTTGATTATGACAATGTTGCGCATATGGGATGTCGGTTTTTGCTTACCGGTGTTGCCACCGAGATGATTGGTGATACCGCGATTTCTTTGGATATACAAATGGTTAAGTTAGGGTGGTGGCTTAAAGGGAGTTGCGAAGATTGTTCGAGTGATGCTAATTGTACGACGATTGTGTCGCCAGCGGATGGTAGCGATGGGTATCGGTGCAAGTGTAGGAGCGGGTTCGATGGTGATGGCTACAAAGGTAGCTCCGGTTGTCGGAGACTTAATGGTATGTCACCTCTTTATTATCTACATTAAGAATTTATGAGTTTAATTTTAAATGCCTTTGGCATTTTGACTAATTTCAAACGTAGATATTTTTATTTTTATTTTTAGTGTTATATAACATTTTTGTTTGGAACGGTGGGATTACTTCTTAGCATGTGTCGTTTATCACAACAAATGGGCTAGACTATGTTTTAAAACCCCCTAATAGGCAGAAAACCCTCTAATAGTTCCCAAAACACGAAAACATAACATGGAAAAACCTTACCTTTTAAGACTTGAACCAGTGGCGGCTTAAAGTTTTTGGAAGCCTCAAACTAGATTAATTTTGGGGGCCTAGTTCATTACCATATAAACTAAAGTTTTTTTTAAAAAAAAAAGTAGCTCGTCTTTTATTATTGAACTACAAGTAATAAAAAAAAATATGCAGATGTTGATGCAAAAATCAAAAAGGCGTTATTGCAATGCAAATTATATAATGATACTTAATCCAAAATTCAAACACTAAGTCTAATATACAAGATTTGGAGACCTTAGAAATTTGAGGGCCTAAAGCGATCGCCTAGTTCCATGGTACTGTTGAGCCACCTCTGACTTGAACTTGGATCTTCCAAATCCAAACTTTTATGGAGGGAATTCCTTACCATTGAAATATTAACCCAATGGTTTATAGGTAAATTTACTTTGCTGAGATATTAATGTTAAGCACTTACAAGTAGAGTATACTAGGGCACTTGAGAGAACCATGTCGAAGGAATTTGGCAGATTGGAAGAGGGTCATACCTGACATCTATATAATTTTAAAAACAATATATATAGATAGTTAGCATTAGCAATAGTAATATAGTTAATAGAACCTTTAATCCTCTAAAAAAGGGCCAAAATAGTTTTGGATATATACACATACACATTAAAGTACATCACTTTAAAAGTTATGATACGGCTAAATAAACCTATGCATTGTACAAAACTAGAGCCATTTAAACTAGAGTAAATCAAAGTCATTTTTCTTGTAGCGACGAAACTAGAATCATTTAAGCTGTACATGCTATTTTTTTCCTCACTCGAATCATATTCTGAAAATATAAAATCAAGAAAAGATGTTATATATTTGATTCTAATATCTAATTGATTCGTTTATATAATTAATTATGGTAAAAAAAAATATGTTAATAGTTTTGAAAATATTTAAAAGTTAATCAAGCAACAGCAAATTGCTCACCAACAAACTTGGCCTAGTTTCAACATAATTAATTCTTAAAAATAATGTCACAAATGGTCCCTGTGGTTGGTTATATTCGCATTTCACGTCCTGTATTTTATTTTTCGTTGTTAACAGTCCCTGACTTTTTCATTTTTATTGCTAATGGTCCCTAAAACCAACTTCTGTTAGTTTTAATCCGTTATTGAGGATATAATTGTCCATTAAAATGTATCTGATTATCAATTTATCTATTATGTGTATATGATTATCTTTTATTTATTTTATTTATAAGAATCAATCATATATTCATATACACCTATATATATTTATATATCTCTTTCTTCTATATCAAATCTAAATCCAAAAAAAGACCCAGAGATTTAAAAATGTTCTCAAAATCTAAATCCATAATCTGTATCTACCTCCGCATCATAACCATAACAAATTAGCATTGACTACCGCTGCTGTTCAATATCCCCCCTTTTTCAATTTTCAAACCAACCCTTCATGGCTTCATTTACACAAACACATTGCGTGCCTTCATTCATTATCTTTAAAAAAAAAAGGAAGTTTCTGTAAATGAAAGTCATTCATACCTCACTTTCAGCAAAAGATGCACGTTCCCTCCATCAATCAATGATCCTTCATTTATTGATAAATTATCAAATTAATAATTCCATCAACTTTATTTTCTTTGCCAACGAAGGTTAGTTCAACTGGTCAGAGACACTCCCAGTTTTACCTAAGGTCTTGAGTTCGATTCTTAGGGATGGCAAAACCTTGGGGTTTTTCCCTCTGAATACTTGTAATGACTCATGGTCAACTTTTTGTTGTCTAGGGTACATGCAAGGCTTCACCATTATATGGTGAGGTTTCCCCGATGTCGTATGCCGACTGAATGTTCGAAAAAAAAACTTTATTTCTTTTTTTATTTATCAAGCAATAAGTAACATCTTTGACGTATCTTAAAACCTATCGGATCGCCCGTTTTCTCACATTTATCACCACCGCATCCACCATCCATCGCTGTCTTTCAATCTGGTTTGTCATTTGACTTGGGTTTAAAACAAGTGCTAATGTTAAAGGGTAGTATTTCGTGGCTCCGTATTTAAAGGGTGGCATTTTGCGGATCCGTGTTTAATAAGGTTTATAAAAAATGGTTTTTGATCTGGGTCGGGTATTTTTCACCGCCACTAGAGTTTATGTGAATGGATGGATTTTTGTGAGTGTCCATTTTATCTCGCCGGAACATCCATCCCCGGCCATCCATGAGAAAACGCAAGTCATATCTTCATTAATATAACTTCGTCGCAAATCCCATGTTTTGTTTTTAAGGTTTTGGATAGATTGGAATGGTGAAAAAGGTGTTGATGGTTATGGTTATAGATTTAGATTGTATCTATATGATTGATATTGATATATGTATAGATTGATTTTATATTATTATCACAAAAAGTCCATGTGAATGGTAAAAGGATAATTATACCCTCACGTGGAATGCACGTGAGGGGTTTAACCGGTAAAAACTAACAGAAGTTAGTGTCAGGGACTGTTTACCATAAAAATGAAAAAGTCAGGGATTGTTAGCAACGAAAAAAAAAGCATAAGGCGTAGAATGAGAATATGCCCAACCACAAAAACCATTTGTGACATTTTCTCTAATTATTATGTGAAAGAGGTTAATTTTATTGAATCCAGTTATTAGTTGTAGCAAAAAAATATATAAATACGAAAGTCCCATAAGCATGATGACACACAAAATGCATTAACGGACTACTACAAATGGTTATAGTTATGTCATGATAGTAGTTTATAACCAAAAGTACCAATTTGGATCGAGTTAAGATAAAGAAAACTTAATTTACAGATAAATCAATGACCTCAGTATGATAATACCAGTATCTTGTAGCACAAATTTTTGAAGTGTGAACTTGTGAAAGCAATGCAAATAATAACAAAACGTACTCCGGCTTAATTACTTAATTTGTAGAGTTATCTGCTTTGAATATGATACATGGAATTAATTATATATGTATGTGTCATTTTTTTCATATCGATCGTAGTTATGTACTTATGTGTGATGATTCGAATAACAGGCCTAAAACCTTTTCTTTTATCTTAGTTATCTTTATTTGGATAATATATAGTATACATATATATATATATATATATATATGAAATATGAATTATTTTGTCACGTCCGGTCCGCTTCTATGAGTTGTCGTTGTGGGAGTCGTCTCTTTATTGCCAAGTGATGGGATTTCATTTACAAAGTGTCGGATTTTTTATTAATTAGTTTTAGAGTCGATAAAAGTTAGATGTGACTCCATACCTCATAAATTCAAACTAAAAACTAACAAAAAACAGAAAAAAAAAAAAAATCTACTTTTATTATTTCCGGGTCGTCTACCGTGACATTGAGAAAAAAAAAAAAAAAACCCGAGGAAATAAAAGTAAGAGCATACTTAAGGCGAAAGCACAGTCAAAAGAGGCATGCTTTTATAAAACAAATATTAATTATTATTTTTATTATACCTAGTTAAAGCTGGTGTATATAAATCTATATAAGATATGTGATCATTGTCCTAATTATAATAATTATATCCAAAAACAGTCTACATCTGATTTTTATTGGAAGTTAAGTTTTGGACTCTAATCTATTTTTGATTTTCAATATCGTGTATTGTTTAAGGAAAAGAAAAAACTTTACCATAGGATGTTTGACTATTTGAACACCTAGCTAGCTTGATGATAGTCAAACCTTGTTTGGACTCTATTATCAAAATTAGTCATATAATCAAATTTGATAGATTAATAAATCTACCATGTCAAAACTACACTATTTGGGAATATTCATCATCAATAGGAAGCTTATGTAAAAAACAAGCATATGATTTGGATTTGTCTAGTCATACGTCAAGATATATATGGTTAATGCAAAAAACATTTTAACTGAATTAGGCCCGATTGGTTTTTGATTTTTTTTATTGATCATAAGATGACTTTCTTAACGTAACTGAAAACCCGATCCATGTATTGTCGTCTGAATGCTATAAATCTAAAGTTGAATGTAATAAAAAATTATTAGGAGATATACATCATTCATGAGTGGACCCAAATCTCCATCACATAGTCATTTGGTTTAACTCAAGTCAAATTAATCATTATCGATGATTCGAAATACTTTTGTTTTTCTAAATAGATGACAAACATTACCTAACCCCGTGGGACACATCTATTATTGAAATGCAACATGGTTTTCTTCCATTATTATTATTATCTTTTTATGATTACGATTATCAATTAAATACTGTAAGAATTTTGTTTGTAATGTTAGATTGATACTAATATATGATGGAGTAAACTACTTATATATTTTATAAAATTGATAACATTTGTTAAAAATACAAATCTTAGTTCATATAATGATGATGTACGTACTTGTGACAGTTTAAACTTTAAAGGGTCTAAAACATATAAGCTAAAGTTAAATTTCACTGTAACTGGTAATAAATCTTAGTTAATATAGTTAGTGTATATATGTAATTGAATTTGACAAATTTTCTGTATTTATTAGTAGTTCTTAACTAATTATATCTAGCTTTTGATAACAAAAAAATACAGGTTCTTCTGGTTGCAATGCTTCAAAGTATTTATTTGGTCATTGTGGAGGGACTGGTAGAGTTGGTGTACTGATTGGAGGTATTTTTAATTTCTTTCTAGTTTTACACCATTGTATATTACGTAATATACTACTTATATTTATCACCACTAATGTTGATCGTTACTTGTTTCAGCTGTTGTTGTCGGAGCTTCATTGATTATTTGCATAGGGTTGGTTATATGCTTTATTCGTCGTCGAACCATTTCAAGGTCTAGAAGTAGGGTAAACAGGTTGTTTTATGAAGCCAAAGGCATCACAGTTCCCATTTACACTTACAAAGACATCGAGAAGGCCACAAATAACTTCTCTGATAAACAACGGCTAGGAACTGGAGCGTATGGCACTGTGTACTCTGGAAAACTTCAGAATGGAGAATGGGTTGCAATTAAACGTATTAAGCACCGATCTGATGGTGACAATATTGAACAAGTTATAAATGAAATCAAACTTCTTTCATCGGTAAGCCATCCAAACCTTGTTCGTTTGTTAGGTTGTTCAGTTGACAAAGATGAACAAATACTTGTTTATGAGTTCATGCCAAATGGGACTTTATCACAGCACTTGCAAAGAGAAAGGGGTAATGGGCTTCCTTGGCCCGTTCGTCTCATAATTGCTACTGAAACCGCCCAAGCTATTGCTTATCTCCACTCAAATTTGGATCCTCCAATCTATCATAGAGATGTCAAGTCTAGTAACATATTATTAGATTACGATTTCAAAACAAAAGTAGCGGATTTTGGCCTTTCAAGATTGGGAATAATGGAGTCATCGCATATTTCAACTGCACCACAAGGCACACCAGGATATTTAGACCCGGAATATCACCAGAACTTCCATTTATCTGATAAAAGTGATGTTTATAGTTTTGGAGTTGTTTTGATTGAGATTATAACAGCTTGTAAAGCGTTAGACTTTTCTAGAAGACAGAATGAGGTCAATTTGGCATCACTGGCTGTTGACCGAATAAAAAGGGGTTCTCTTGAGGAGATAATTGACCCTTCCCTCGAGCATAATCAAGACGAGTGGACCTTTTCCTCAATCCATAAGGTTGCTGAAATAGCATTCAGATGTCTTGCATTTCATAGTGAAATGAGACCTTCTATGAGTGAGGTGGCAGCAGATTTGGAGGAAATTAGCATATCTGCAAAAGAAAATATCAAATTATCGTTGGAAGAGTCTAATCGTTCATTGATATCTATTGTCAGTGAAAAAGAAACGAATAAGGAAGTTAAGAACAGCGAATCTGATAATAAAAGTTTGTTTGATAGCTTGAATTCAATGAATGAACGAAACCTTTCAACCATGTATGGGGAGGATCAATGGCCAAGTGAACCGACCTCTCCTTCATCCAATGGTTTGCTTGGTTCCAGCACAAGGATGTGAAACAGTAATCATCGGTCTACTTATGCAACGTTTAAGGTAGGATGAATGTACATATCGATCGTTAAAGACTTTCAATGGTGAATTTTTGAGCTTAAGACTAACTTCAGTTTCTATGTATATGTTTCAAAAAGTACAAGCTATGTTGAAATGAAATGAAATGTATATATATGGCACTTATAAACTACAATCATTTCATCAAACTTTTAACTTTGTAATTTTGAATATTGTTTATCATGTTATAGATCATTAAAACTCCATGTCTTATCAACTTCGCAAATTTTACATTTTCAGGAACAAAAAAAGTATAGCTCACTGATAGCTATAATAATAGTGATAGATGTATCTGTGATATTGTGATAATTGAAAGAGGGTTTTGATTAGGGGTGCTCATCAAACCGGTTAAACCGGACCAAACTGCGGTATTTGGATTTGTTTTGGCGGATTGAGTTGATAAAATCTGGTTTGGTGATTTAAGTTTTGAAAAACTGGTTTATTTGGTCTGGTTACGGTTTGAGCAAGGAAAAAACCGCGAAAAACCAGACCGGACCATAATTCATAGTTTCACAACTCGAGATGAAGACGACTTTATGTAAAGTTATCAAGCTTATACATTTTACAAAAGTAAACATTTTTATCTTCAAACTTTTTAAAATTTCATTATAAAGAACACACCTACATTTTGAATTTATAATTAGTTATACATTTTCAATATTTGGATCTCATATCTATTTTTAATATATAGATAAAGTTTTTATCAGAAGTTTGAATACATTAAAACAAATAGTTTGACTTGTTGGTATGCATCAAAGAAAGAGAAAAAAAGAAGTTAAAAACCCATCAAACTGGACCGACTTACATGATTTGCTCTGGTTCGATTAGGCAATATACATGGTCTTGTTTGGTTTGATACATGTTGAAACCGAAATTTCCGGTTTGGTTTGAGATTTAGTCAAAACCGGATCAAACCGGTCCATGAACACCTCTAATTTTGATAAACAATTAAAGACGGTGACTAATTGACTATTTGACTATGGTTAATATGAAGTTTACTTATCATTGGTTTATGTGTCTAAGAGTCCAACCCATTTTGTGTTGGGTTTAAAAGCCCAATGTAAGGCCGAAGCCCATTTAATCCATACAAACAAATTAATTCAAAAATGTTTCTTCACATTTTTCATCAAAGAAAAGGGTTTTAGGGTTTTTGGGCTTAATCAAAATTCCTGCTAAAACCTTATATACTGCTATACACTTATATTACAATTCAACTGTAATAATGGCGGCCCCGACAATTAATCTTCACAACCTTCCTTCCACAGTAACCCAAACTCCAAAGAGACGTGTAAATTCTTGAAATAAAATTTTATTTTAATATTAGCTGTTTAATTTTATGTGTTCTATAGTTTTCATTTATTTTTGACTGCTGTAGATTTTGCATTCGTCTGCAGTATGGAACAAATCTTCAGTTCAAATTCAGAGAGCTTCAAATGGTAATTAATTCTTTATCCAATTTTCTATAATATTTTTTAGTCTCAAAATTTTATTTGAATTTAATGATCAATTTTAAAATAGAGAAAAAAAAAAACCTGAAATGCGATTAGATATCTCAAAATTTTTCAACTTTTTTTTTTTCACTTTGGAAAGTGTTACTTGGGAAAAGATGATTTTTTTTTAAAATGTCAGCATTTTTTAACACAGTTATAAATGGAGGAAGATTTACATATATCCCCAACCTATAATGGAAAATTTTAGTACCTATTTGAGAAAATGAAGTTTTAACTTGGTGAACAAAAATATGAAAAAAATGTGCTATATTAGTGTATGTATCTAACTTGAATTTTATTTTAGTATTTTCTGTTGGTGGTCTAAAGTGGAGAAAGGCTAAAGAGCCTTTGTTTTCGAATTCGAGTAGAGGGCATCTTGTATGTTGTGCTGTAAATGATTCTACTTCTGAGGTGAACTCGAAAGTTACTGATAAAAAAGTTAGTAAGGTGGATGGGATTGAACCATTTGGAGGGAAATCGGGTTCTGTTTCATTCATTGGATTGACACACCAGATGGTTGAAGAAGGTAAATTGGTGTCATCACCGTTCAAAGAAAGCCGGTCTTTGCTTTGGATCGTTGCTCCTATCGCGTTGATTTCATCGGTTTTGCTCCCACAGTTTTTAGGCATGTTAAGCAATGACCTTCTTCAGGATGTGGTTCTCACAGGTATAAGTTTATAAAGTAACTATCTTTCTTATAAAATTATTCAAAGATAATATATGTTTGTAATGAAAAGGCAAGTACTATGTTTTAAAAACTGAATTGAGATTTTTGTGCAGAGATTGTGTACACTGCGTCTTCTGAGGTGATGTTTTACATAGGTTTAGCAACGTTTCTCTTTGTAACTGACCGAGTACAAAGACCTTACTTGCAATATAGCTCAAAACGATGGAGTCTAATAACAGGACTCCGTGGATACTTGTCATCAGCTTTCTTAGTAATGGGGTTAAAAGTTTTAGCACCTCTGTTTGCTGCATTTGTCACTTGGCCATTGCTTGGTATAGCTGGCGTCATTTCCGTTGGCCCATACTTAGCTGGCTGTTTGGTTCAGTTTATATTTGAGAAAGTTCTTGAAAAGCGTCAGTCATCTTGTTGGCCTCTTGTTCCTATTATTTTTGAGGTTTGTGGTTTCTCTAATGGGTGGATTTTGTTCATTTCATAACAGGGGATTTCACTAATTTTAGAGTGTTTTGGCAGATTTATAGGCTATATCAGTTGAGCAAAGCTATGCATTTCATGGAGAAGTTGATGTTTCAAATGAGGGGTCTTCCAAAGTCGCCAGAACTGATGGAGAAGAGTGGGGCACTGGCAGCAATGATTGTCACGTTTGAAGTTCTCGCGGTGGTTTGCATCTGGTCGTTTTTGACATTTATACAAAGGCTTTTTCCTTCTAGACCAGTTGCCGAGAACTATTAAGACGAATTTTGTGAAAGATGTTGTAAAGTCCAAGATTTCTTTGTTTGAATGGTAGTAGTACCACTATGAATATATTATTAGTTTCTTCATGCGAATAGAGGAATTTTCTATTAGTGGATATTGATATATTTAAAAACTGACCTGACCAGATTGTATCAGTTGATTCAATTATGTTGATCAGGAACTAAAAAATGAGCTTGTAGTTGCACAAGAACAATCCTTTATTGTTTCACTGTATTGATTGAGTACAACACATACTTTGCTATCATTTGGTATGTTTAAGTTAAATCTGTTTGCTATACATGATGGAAGGATATTAGACCATTCGTGAACAAAAAGAAAATTTCACTGTTTAATAGCAATGTATGAAGTAGAAATGAAGTACATACTGTCTTGATGTATGTTACAAACAATCATGTTAAAACTCGTTGCATTAGTACATTTGATCCAAACTATGATGATAAAATTTAGTGATACATTATGTTATCTTGCATCGTCTCAGTTCATCCTATTCATCAATCATATCATTCCAGAGTTCAGATATACGCTTTCAGTAACTGCTTGTACCCTTTATCGCTTCATTCGCATGTCATACCACCTCTCATCAGAACTTGTAAAATATCGACCCATCTTGACATTTGTTTAGTGCCAAAAAGAACTTTTATTGGTTAGTAGAATTTGATTATTATTAATAACCTTAACTAACTATAATAAGCAACTTCATTGTTTTAGCTCTGCTTTCCTTAGCATTGATACCAGCTGATGAGATAATTCAACTTGAAAAACTTCACAAAACTCTTTTAGTAACGAATCATGAGCAATATCAATAAGTTTAGCATGATCGCATATTGAAGAAGATTCATTCAGCAGCCCCTTGATGCTCCCTACTCCACGATCTCGTATTCCACAGGGAATTATACTATCAAATGGTGAAAGATCCGTTGACACGTTCAATGCTAATCCATGATATGTCACCCATCGTGATACCCGTATCCCAATTGCTGCTAGTTTTTTATCCCCTAAAAAATCAAACATAATAAGTAGACTGCAAAAAGCTGCTAAGTAGCTTCATTATTAAGGCGGTGTTTGGAATCATGTCTATTACATTGGCAAACGACAGTTCAAAAAACATGGCTAAACTCTAAACCTACTTTTCCATGCTACGTTTTCCTCTCGGAGAAGAGCAGACTATCCTTTTATTCCCCAGTCAATTTGTCAAACACCGGTTTCTATCAATTACATTTTGCAATCGCAAGAATCAGATAATCTCATAGCAAACACGTTCTATAAATGTAAGAAACTTACCGACCCAAACTCCAGTTAAACCCTCAGCTCGAGAAGCTTTTAAATTAAAACTTGACAAAAGAGCACGAATAACCACTTCCTCAAGCGCTCTAAGGTACCAATGAAGATCCATCTTTTGGTAACGAAGGTTCATTATCGGGTACATCACTAGCTATAAACATTACGTTACATTACAACATAGAATCATATCATCTCAGCATCAACTTACACAAACAACCAACTTCAAAAACAAAACGAAACAAGATGTACCTGTCCTGGACCATGGTAAGTAACTTCACCGCCGCGTTCGGTTTGATATAAAGGCAAAGGAGAATCTTCAACATTAAAAAACAGGTTGTTATGGGTACTGGCAGTACCTAATGTATAAACAGGTTGATGCTGTAGCACAAACAAAGTATCCGAAGCATCTTCATCGTTATCGATTAATGTTTTTCTGTGTTCAACAATCGATTTCTGCCATGACCATGCTTCAGTAAATGGGACTTGTTCTTTATACATATCATAACATTCACAACTGTAAATACCAATAAATAAGTTAGATCATGCAGGCAAGGTGTTTGATAAAATGTCTGAATTAAAAAGAAGAAAACAAGTTAAGATGGTTTTACCTTCTTAAGCTGCCGGTGATGAGTGAAATAGGGGAATTAGGTGATGATCGAAATGATGTGTTGGTTTGGAATGAACGATAGCGGGTTGTCGGTGGGTTTGGGGAGGTAAAAAAACAGGGATTGAATAATGATAAAAACATGGAATTAGTGGGTTTGATTCAGGAAAGGAGGGGGCTGTTTGATTGATTGAATTATAAGTAACTTTCACTGGGCGGAGGAAACAACAACTGGTGGTGGTGTTGAGACTTGAGACGGAGGCGGGTTTTGTGTCATTGTGTATGACGAGGGAAACACATCTTTGACTTTTTGTAACATCTTTGACCTTTTGTATCTATTAAATTATCAAAAGAGAAGGAGAATTTTCAAGCACGTTCGGGGTTCGAGTTCTAGCAATTGATTTTAACCAATTTCTTCTTAATTAGTGGAGTTGGCAAGCGGATTTTCCTTAAGTCAAACATCACATGTTCGACTCCCAGCATCATATATATAGAAAAAGTATTTTTTTCATATCAAGATTTATATTCTAAGACTTCCCATTTTCAGACTTCACCATATACCAATTCATATATTGATGATTTAGTTATGACAATCCATAACATACATGATTGTATCTTTTTAAAAACATATAGGCTTTTATATTGAAGTTACAACTTTTTTTTGCAACTTGGTTATTAAGAATAGATCACAACACCGAAAATCTAAATGTACAAAATTACAAATAAATGAATAATCGGATGCAATTTTTTCTATGCTAGGTTACTCAAAAAGTATGGATTTACTTTTATAACTCATATATCAACAATTCAACATGCTAAGAAAAATACCTCGAAATTGTTTATAAATTTTGTCTTGACTATCTATAATATAACTAAAAGAGAAGGTTGGGTTACACTTGACACCCTTAATCCCACTCCTTTAGCCTAATTCTTCAACCTTATTAATCTTCTAAATTTTTAATATCAATCTAAATTAATTTATACTTTTTGGTTTTCCATCACCAATTTACACTTTAACCCAATCTAAAACAATTAATTTACACTTTTTGGTTTCCCATCACCAATTTACAATTTTTTACCCAATTTAAAAATAATTAATTTACACTTTTTGATTTTTCATCACCAATTTACACTTTAAGCCAATTTAAAAATAATTAATTATACTTATTTGTTTTCTATCACCAATTTACACTTAAAAATAATTAATTTACACCTTTTGTTTTTCCATCACCAATTTACAATTTCACCCAATTTAAAAATAATTAATTTACACTTTTCGGTTTTATTGGTAATCTATAATACAACTTACGTACGACAACAAAAAAAAAGCTACGATCAACTACAAAAGAGTTTTTCTTTTTATATATACTTTACACATAATTAATCATTATTATTATTTTATAACATTGAATTCTTATGTTTTTGTTATTATTATTTATTTTAATTTAGTTTGTTGTCAATTATAGGTTCCTTATGGCTTTTTCTTCAACAACAAAAAATATGACCATATTAGTTCATCTTGAAGATCTTAAGCCAACACATGTTAATCATCATTTACAACTTCGTGTTGTGCATGTATGAACTGTTTCAAAGTGGAACAACCCGAAGAAAATCAAAACGTTCGATATGGTCTTTGTTGATGAATTGGTATGTCTTTTTCAAATTATATTGTTTACATTTTTAGAATATAAGAAACTGTAAAATTTTTATTTAACTAAAGTTGGGAAAAAAAAAGGTAAACTAGAATCAATATTTATATGGAGTTAATTTTCGTATGTTTCTATTTTAGCTTTCGTATTGATTAAATTATTAAATTATGATATATGACTTAACTAATTTAAATATTATATATTAAATTTTGTATTTGTAACCTATATTAACTTTTAAGTTTTATGATTATATCTTTCGATAACCTTTTAGATATAAAGTCTAAATTTGCTATGATTATATTTTGATGTCGTTTTAAAAGTAGCTCATTAATGGTGTATACTTCAGATTTACGATTTGGCTCGGTCAATGGACGGAAAATTTTAGGAGTATTTTGACCGATGGAGTGGCTATTCAGCTAGCAAATTTCTAAGTTGATTTCGGTATATCTATTTAATATATTTGAATTCTAATTTTTTAGTTTTGATTAATATATTTTAAAACTATTCGTTCAATTTGATTAATAATATTATAGAAATTTTAACCTTAATATTTTTGAAAAACTTTTCAAGATATATATTAACGATAAATTTCTTTCTACGAAGTTCAAACACATATAAAATCAATAATTATACGTCATAAACCAAATTAGTAATCCACTAATCTTAAAAACCTTTAGATCAAAAAAGTATTTTATTTTGGACGGAAGGCAAGAAATTACATACGCGGGCTTGTGAGCTTCGTCCAAATTTGGTCACGTTTTGCTGACTATTTGCATTTACCAATACGATGTACAGTTCATGATTGCTGACCAATATAATAATGTTCAACAATGCCACGTGTGCGGCTCCTCGCCCTCGTATAATTGTCACGCGCTTGACCAATATGGCAATATGCCATCAACTCACACTATAACTTTTAAAATTCCTTGTACCCAAAGCCAACCTGAACAACCCTTCCCCAATTTCAGCCCAAAAAGGTTGCTGAAATGTCTTAAAGGACCCCACTATGCATGCAAGCAGACAAATATATTCCCAGCTAATATGCTTTGATGCTTTGGTTATTTACTTATATTTTTCTAGCATATATATAAACCTCAAAATATAGTTTCATATTTCTACGTACAAGCACATATCTAATAATCTAATCAATGGCGGCCATTAGATTAATGCGTAGCTCGAGGCCACCCTTAGCTCCTGGTTCACCTGCTTTACAAAGTGTATCGACCGTGAGGCTGAGGTTTACGTGTATGGCAACCGGTTTTGGTTCAGAAAATAGTCAGTTGGTTGGAGATATGGAGAAAAAACCAGTAGTGGTTACTAAAGCCGCCAACTATATGTTGGCGGCCTTGGATGCTCCAGTGGTTGCACCCACCCAAACAAGGGAAAAAGTACACTTCACGGCTTTAATGGTCTTCATGATAACTATTATTCCGCGTAAGTTGGAGCTCGTTACCAGGCCTAGGCCCTTGAATTTGATCATCATCCAGTCCCTAGTCGAAAAGGTTGGTTTATCCTTGATTAAGCTTTCCTGGTTATAATTATTGAAATTATTTATCAAATGGCAGCAATTTTAGTTTTATTTTAGTGAAGTTTAACTAATTAGGAAGTACATATATAAATCCGTTGACTTTAAGCAAAAAGCCATAAAGTGCATATATATAGGCTTTCAAATTTTTCCAACATCATGTTTAAGATATCTTCATCAGATATTTACCACGAGTAGTTAATAGCTTCAGATCGAGGTCTTTTAGATAAGTTAAAGTTATTTAAAGTATATTTTATGAGTTTCTAAAGTTATGATTGTACGTGTGAAACGATCGATCAACGTACAGGCTATTATAGACTCTCGATTCTTTACGATGTTTGGCGTAGCAGGAACCTTGCTTGGTTCAGTATTATGCTTCTTGGAGGTACTATATACAGATTGTGTTTAGTATATAGATTTAGCTTTCGTAACAACGTACGTATACTTTCTCATATATATAGAGTATGCAGATTACAATCTTAATGCTATACAATTATTTAAATGGATTTTCAGGGTGTTTTTCTGGTTATGGAGTCATACCTCCAGTATTTTCATGCAATCTACCACCACTCAGATCATGGACATATCATGCATCTACTCATTGAAGCCTTAGGTACTTACGTACATCTCTAATTAACATTAACATGATCCCGTTATTCGCAACAAGATTAATTGCATCCGAGTATATATCTGACCCTGTAAAACTTATATAGACATCTTTTTTGTGTCTGTTGTGTGTATATATAGACATGTTTTTAGTAGGAACGGCAATGCTTACATTTGGGATGGGAATGCATGTTATGTTCGTTGCATCAAGAACTTCTAAAGGCAACACATTACCAATTCCACCTTCTAACCTTTTTGGTCTTTTCTACTTGAAGGTATGCGATTATCAAACCACGTCATTAATTATAGGCCGGATTTCTTGTGTGCATGGTTAGCTAATTAAGACATGATAAATTGATATAGTTCATGCATGCATTTTGATTATAATTAAATTAATTATAATACATGGGTATATTATCACACATTTATATATGTGAAATTAAAATGTTGTTGGCGGATATTACAGGAGATTCCATCCTGGGCTGGAATGAAATCGGTCTCTCAAGCAAAGTCTAAAATTGGGCATGCACTCATGTTGCTGCTTCAAGTTGGGGTCTTGGACAAGTTCAAGAGCGTTCCATTGGTTACGGGCTTAGATCTAGCTTGTTTTGCTGCAGCGGTATTTGTTTCTTCGGCTGGTCTATTCGTTCTATCACAACTTTCTAGTACCGGTGATTAAACCTAAACTATTTAGTTACCCAACGTTTCATTTCTTGGTGGCTAGATGTTTCAAGGAGGTACGTGATCCGTACACTATTTTATCCGTACACCACCAAATGTCCTTCACGTTATTACACAGTACCAATACAAATGTTTAAAACACATTTGATGGTGTACGAGTATAAATAGTGGTGTAAAGATGATTATTATCCTATAAAAAATTGGCTACTATCCTTTAATTATTTTTTCATCTTCTTATAGATAGTAGCTTCCATCTGTTAAAGGTTGTAATTAGTTCGTACAATCAATAATTATTCTTTTATATGTATTGTATATAATAACGAATAAATGTCAATATATTGCTTATAATACATGCAAACATTTTGCATTTTACATCACAATCACATAGCGTTTTCACATAGTCGTCTATTCCGATATTCACGAAAATATGTTGTAAGTGCTAGTAGAATATAGGAAAAAAATTTCTGTACTACTAGCTATTCACTCACCATTAATAATGTCTATATAGCAGCATTGACCTTGATATTAAATTTGAATGCATCTTCTTTAAGCTTTGAAAACTCTCCCGCTTCATCCTTCTTATGGTTCATCATCCTTTCTTCTGCGTTGAACTTGGTAATAGCTAGTAATAATTCTCCTCCGTCATGATGAAAGTCTGCCTTGATACCTCTCATGTTGTAGTTCAAATAATAACTATCTTCTGGTAAATAGATTTCGCAAGCATATTTGCTATGTGTTGCTTTGGATTCATCGTACACTACCCCTTGTATTTCCAACTCATTGTGGTCCGCACTCACCCTCACTTTTTCATAGGAAATGACTCCATTCGATCATTTGAAAGTAGTAGTAGAGGCATCCATTAGTCTCCAGATGCGATGATGGCTTAATATCCGTTACACCAATACAAAAAACCCTCACTTCGTTTAGCCCAAATCGATTCATTATATCTAAAATATCAAGAAGGAAAAAACAACAGGTTTATTATAGGCTATATGCCTATAGATAAAATCAAAAATAAATTAAAACTAAAGAGAAGATTATCAGGTTTATTTTGGCTTGAGTCTTTTGCAATTAACTTTGACCATAAAATGTTTTTCTTTTGTGTTATAATTTACTTCACGAAAATAATATTATTGGAAAATGCGTTTAAAACACAAATAAATATATTTATGGTCACGATAGAAAACAAATACTAATGGATCTGTTATCAGAATGAGTTTGGCATCCAGAAATTGAATACAAATCAAGTACAAGTTGTTTTGAGAATGAATATGGTTTATGCGGAATATGAAATGTAATTTATATACTTTGGCTTCTTATGTGGTATATGGAATGTCCATAGTACCAGTTTGAAGTCTACTGGTAAACAGATTCAATTTTAGTTAATATATACTGTACTTCACTATATTTCACCTAAAAAAAATAATAAAAATGAGACGTATGGACAAGTGAACCTTATAACTACGTACACATGCAGTACTTACCAAAGAGAGATGATGAAGGGATTTCGGGTTGAACGTACTTAGGTAAACAAAACGACCCTTTAACCGTCGATGATAAATGGAATAACTGGGGCCGAGATCTGCCGATCATCAAGATCCTGGAAGCATTGTTCATAAGCTGCTTTAATGTGGAAGAACGTCCCATCTTCAATTCTTCCTACTATCATATCAATTAATATATTTTGGTGGTTTTTGTTTATACACGTATGTACGCCGTATATACAGTTTTAGGGTTTATTTGTTTGTTGATTTATGTTAAATACTCCTATATATTATATATTAATATTAATATTAATTAATTGCCTTATTTATTGATTTATTATTATATGTTTACAGAAGTTCATAGTTATCTTTTTAAGGATTATTATTTAATGAAATGATAACCTGAGTTTTGATGGATATTACAAGAGATAGAATAAAATCGGTCTTTCAAGCAAAGTCTAAAATTGATAAATACACAACTACTTTTATTGATTCCCATTTATAGGGCTCCCAAATAGTTCAGTATGTCCAAATAAATTACCACAAAGTACATTCATGATTCATGTAAAATGTTTTGAATTTGAAGAATTAATTGCAGCAAAAGATATGTGATATTTAGTCATATAGAATGCTATTTTCTTCTAGCAAGACTAAAAAGGTCAAATGATCGTAAAAGTGAAGAAAATTAAAGGTAAAATTAGATAGCAATTTAAGATACAAGTGATTTAAACAATTATATATGGCCATATGTGAAAACATGCAATATTCCATCCACAAGGTCTCGAACAAGATTGAGAGACCAAACTTCAATTTCATGTTCCATGCACCCTGTTGAACCCCATCAATCTGCGAAGTGCAAACCATTACAGAAAATATGAACCCACGTGATCAATATCTCTTTACTTTGTGACACTAACTTACAACAAAAATTATACTAATAAAACATTCCACCAAAAGTCCAAAACTAGCATTACCAAATTCTGAAAATACAAGTATGATTGTGAATGCATGCTGTCAACGAACATACCTTCGATCGACTTCCCGACTTTGAAATGGATTCTCTGACGAAATCAAATGCAATGCAACTCTACATTGATGCTAAAAGGTCTCGAATTTCTGGTACAGATGGAATATTTTCATTCGGGTAGACCTTGGAGGCAAGCTGAGCAAAACTATCATACTTGTCCAGAAATTCTTTCTGTTAATCATCACTTGGTCACTTTATTTGCTTAGTAAACAATATGTAGAATTATATTTTATTGTTTTTAATAAACTTATAAACTTAGAGTATTGTTACGTAAATCACTATTGATTCATTATTAACATATCTTCTATAATACTCCGTAATCAAAAGGGGTAAGTGCATATAACTGTACTTGTCTCATCTCTCTGTTGTATGCATGTATATAATTCTCAAAACTTCTTTTATGAATTTGTCCCAAAAGTTAACAGTGCAATTTGGTATAAAATTGGATGGAGAACATCTTTTGAAACACACTCACATGAGTAGCTAAAGTTCGTTTTCGTTAGACCTTCGTATTTGAAAAGACTAAAATGATGCAGTAGTAGAAAACAAAGTCCATAGTACCTTGCATTTGTCCCATAATGTAGGCAATAATTCCTCAGAAGTCAAGTTTTTCATCAGTTTCTTATGCATTGCTGTGATGTGCTTGTCTACCTGTATATGGAAATAATATGATTAAAGTATGGGCTCTAAAACTGATCAGAAGAGATTTCTTTTAAACATTTAATTTGTGCAACTTACCCCTGTTAAACTAGATTTTACCACCTTTCTAAGATCTGATTTTGACATGCCAACTTGAAATTGAATCTGTAATTTTTAAAGAATTAGTCAACATTAGGTACTTACTAAATATGACTATGCAAAAAAAAAGATTAAGAATATATATAGAAGACCTCTTCTGGCGCATTAGTTAACATCAAATCCTCGATTCTTCGAGCAAACTGAAAAAGACGTTCAAATTGCTGCAAATATTGATAAATCGACATATCATCACTAGCATACATCATGACTAACAGAAGAATAATTTTTTTAACAAGAACATGATATGTTTAATATGTTATAGTGATGTACAAGTGTTGCTTACATAGTATATGATCACACTGATATGACGTGAGCAAGATTGTTCATAGGATTCACTTGCTTGATGATAAAATTTAGCCAACGTTGGTACACAATTGGCCAACTCATATAGACTGCACAGAACTGCTTCTCATGAGCATCTAATGTTATCATGTTTACACAAGTGGTATAATGCTACATAATGAACTTCCAAAAACAATAGTAAACAAAGTAAATTAATCCTTCAGAATAATAACTACCAATACCTATTCTGGAATGCAGCATAGTTCTCTAATAGAAAAATATCCGAGTGTTTTGGGTCTGCCTGCGCAATCTTGTCTAGAGTCACAAACATCATGCCAATCTGTCAAATAATATTCATCATTATACAAGCCTCATTGGTGGATAAGCACAAGGTAGAACACGAGTAAGAAATTTGTAGTTCTCACAATTTTTATATATGCCTGATCAACCAAATCCCTGGATTGTCCCTGAATATACTGCTCCATTCGGGTAGCAAGCAATCCAAATCTATATAGAAACCATACAGCCCAATTGGAAGTAGTGTATATTAAGGCTGAACCTACTAATGGTTACAATCCAGAGTGATGAAAAAGTGATTCAAGGTATTCTTTCTGAAACGTAATACTTTACCTGGGTACGAATGACATGACACCCGTCTGTTTAACATTTTTGTCATTCTTTTCTATCTGGTGACGGGCATCTTCAACAAACTGCAATATACAAGTTATAACTTAGTTGATGAATCTGCATCGCTTCTCTATGATTTCAACTTTGCAGATTGCTTACACGGGTAAATAGTGTAGTAATTCTATCTTCCAAGGCATCAAGTAAGAGGCGCACATATCCAGCTGTTTCCGCTATCATATCAGTAAGATATTTTTCTGTTACACCATACATTGATATGCCCAGCAGAGGATCAATCTTGTGTGCCCAATCCACAGTTGCATAGAAGTCCTCCTGAAAATCAAAAAATATAAATAGTAACATTCGACCTATCTGAGATTAAAGAATTAAACAAGTATTATCTTCTGTACAATTGAACTATTGACCATAAACATCTTGTAATTACTTGAATCCCATCTAGTAAATCACGGAGTGACTCATTTAATGCCCCCATTTCCAATGTACCTACATGATTCCAAATGCAAAGCTCAACTGGTATTTATCAAGTGAACATAAAGAGCCATTCGTACGTGCTATATATTACCTTTGGTGCCATTTTCATCAGCCTCCATGTCTAAATCATCATCAGAAGAAACCTCAAATCGCATTAAAAAAGCTAAAAATGAACTCTGCAATTTAAAGCTAGTGTAGTTTGAAGTAGCACTAAAAGTAAAGCCATATCCAAAAGAAAAAGGGGGAACTATGGCCAATTTGGCCTCAATTTGGAATTTGTTTAAAAGGGGAAAGACGAAAACTATGTGTGTATTGAGGAGAGGGGAAAATTCACACCTCATCGACGAGGAGAGGGATAAATACTGCTACCATATTGGAATAAGCTTCAGATATCATAGATGTGTCCACATTTTGGTTGGGGGAGGGACCTTCAAACCATACACTTTGAACTTTTGGAGCTTTAGTACCAGCACGAAGCTCGTTAGCAAAATCACGCGCCTGAAATTAGTTCATAAAAATTTGAACACAGGCATATTTGAAGGCGACTTAACCTCGTCGGAGAAAATTTAAGCATTGCATGTGATGTTGGGCCCTTAATTTTGTCCTAAGTTTTCAGATGCTCACAGGCATCTTGAATTGCATATTGAAAACATATTTAACATTTCACTGAAGTTTCTAACAAGAAGTGACAGTTTTCTTAGTACAAATTCATCACACTTTACTACAGAAAGAAATATCCTAGGTATTTGACCTTTACCTCACGCCGTAAAACCTGATTAAGGGAACTGCAATAAGCTTTCCTCAAAGGAGCCAAACAATTACTATCAAGAATCTGAAATTACATTGAGAGAAAGAGAAACATGTGTTATTTACAATTGTAAGGATAAATCAATTGATAAACAAAACATGTTTATTTATTGATTATACTTCATCTGTCACATAATAAGGGTCCACACTTCTATTTTAATTTGTCCCAATAAGTGAAAAGTAACATGTTAAATTTACCATTGTACCCTTAATGTACTTTTTCACAAAACTATACAACAGAATGACAGTATGTTATAAAATTTCGTTTTTTTTCTTGGACACTTATTTTGGGATGGAGGGAGTATAACTTTTCCATGTAATTCACCTTCAAGTGATGCAACAAACGAACATAAACCCTGCATTTATTGTGGAGATCAGCATGGTCGGGCTTCTTTAGTTGCCCACGCTGTGAATACCAAACACCAATAAAAATTCTGGATGACTCCTACACTCTCTAATTTGCAAGAAATAAAGTAGCAGCCCAAGTAACAAACCTGGGAGAAGTTTCTTTTATCATTCATCAACATATCCACCGATTGGACGAAATGGTCTCTCAAAAAGTCACCAGCCTTTCGAACAAAAGTCAGTTTATTTATGTCAAGTTCTGCCCTCTTTTCCTTGACCTGTGACAGGATGCACAGAGCTCAAACGAAACACTATAACTTAGAAATTATATTACAACGACGGACATGGACGTACGGCTTTAGTTTTTGCATAGCTTGGATCCAAAGCATCGAAACCACGCAAAGCATCTCTTAGCCAGTCACATGCTTCAATATATTTATCAATGGATGAATTATCAAAGGAATCTCCTGCTAGACTATCTGAAATCTGGAATGCATATAACATAATCAAACTTTTGATCAAACAAGTTATTACTGGTTGATCAGAATGTACCTCATGAGGAATATGAAGTTTTTCAAGAAGATTTTCCAGTTCCACAACCAACGCTTTGTAATTTATGGATTGCCTTTCCAGTTTGTTGTTGCGTGTTTCTATCTGCGACACACAAGTTAACGATTATAACAGGATGTGACTAAAGATTATAATAGACATTGGTAATTTTGTTGATGCGATACGACACACAAGGTTCATGAAGAGGATAAAAAGATATATTGAAGAAATTGTTGGTATTAAGTTGAAGGGAAGGGGGGCATGTTAACTAAAAATATGAGTAAACATTTTGTCTCTTTTAAATGAATCCGGGTCCGGAAAGGAATACAACAGTAATATATAGATATTATTTGGTAGCATAATGTCCAGACATCCATACCGCCTCAATGTCTTCTCGCATATGTCTGAGCTTAACATTAAAAAGCGCCAACCATTCATCCATATCTTCAGCATATATTATCGATGACTCAAGCCCATGCAACACCTGCAGAACCATAAAACAGAAGAGATGGTGAATTATCTACCAAATGTAAAGCAGAAAGTCAGAAACTGCAAACATGTGCATGTGCTTTTTGAAGAGTGTATTAAGGAATTACTGTCTAATGAATTCCATGGTATATACATGTAGGATTTCACTCACTACATATGCCAGTACTACATGAATGATAACAAGTTCAATAGTTTTTGAATGCGAAAAAGGAACACTCTTACGACAATAGACCAGGCATACACAGAAATGGATAATGCAATCCAAATAATGATCCTATTTGTTCCAATATGTAATGTAACTCTGATATTGACCTCTAGTGTGACCAATTTACCTCATCTACCAAATGTTCGGTTTCCAAAATTGCATGCACATTGGCTGCTTCCAAAGCATGAAGTTCTCGTTTTAACCTTTCGGAAAAGAGTTCTGCTTCCCCAATGCCCATGACATACCTGGTCACAGTGCCATCACCACAATCATCAGAAACCTGATAGATATAACCCAATAGACAACTTTGGGATAACAATAACAATTGCAACTAGTTAACATTACAAAAACTCCGAAGCAAATAAATAAGAGAAGATTTATTAAACCATCTCTGTTTTAAAGGCATTTGTTTCAGGGCTAGACAAAACTACTGGACAGTGAAACACTAGAGGAAATAAGTTTCTTCTGTGGTAGCATTATGAGCTTTCTGGGCACAATAACATTCTCTACAAAGAAAAGAAAAAGTTATACATACGTGCCTAGAAGTGCTTCCATATCCTCTTCTTCTGCTTGTGACACAAGATCATTTTCAACAGCTGAGTTAACTTCTGAAAGCACATCTCCGGCAGATCCATCTTTCAGGTTCTGTTGCTTAGAACCTTCTGATGCATGTTCCTATACAAGCAAAAGCATTATGTTGCATACAAATGTTTTAACAAGGGTATAATGTTATGATGAAGTAGTCAAAAGGAGAACTTTGGATTAAAGACCAGCTGGGGCAGGATCGATACACTACATTAAGTTTGGATTACTAAAGCAAATGTTTTGAGTTGTGCAGCCATTGGGTCATTGGGTGTTGTATACAACTGATCTTTACAAATTAAAGCCTCTAGGTGTGTGTACGGTTATTCAAGGTTTCGTATAAACGTTGACCATATCAAAAGCAAACCATAAGTACTCATAATCTGGCAAACTTTAAGTAGCCACAGTCTGACTACTTGGCTTAACATGGAGTGTAAGACGTAATACCCTAATATGTAACATAAGTAACAATAAGATCCCTGCATGTTATGATTATTTTTTAGATATCACCAAAGTGAGAAAGCCAATGTCTGGTAAACAGGACAAGGGACAGAAAAGGAAGAAATCTGAAGAAGGCTTTTGTGAAACTACTGAAAACACGAGTGGAGCACTTCTGTCTTTTTGTGGGAGTCTGATACTTCTGGAAGCTGCCTCTCGTGAGAATATCTACATCCCACCTTCCACATACCCTGCTTTTGGCGGGATTGGGTAATGGGTACTGTTGTTGTTGTGTGGGAGTCTGACACAAACTCTGTACAACTTAAAGATTGGGTGAATTATTAACTTCACAACCAAATAAGATGATGTTGTAGTAAGCACTTAATGCAGATCAAACAGGATTTATTGCTACTAAATGACATAGTTTTCCCACCTCCTCTTTCTCAATGCAGGTTAGAGTACTTTAACTCCAAAACTATAATACCTGACTTGACGAGATAGTGTATAATTACAACAGCTATGTAAGTCAACTAGTCATGTGTCGAATAACTTGTAACTTAGTGACATAAAATGATAAAAGCGCTTCATAACTAGAAAAACTCATACTCACCTTGGCCCAAAGAGCTAACTCTACAATGTCGACACCTACAACTTTTGGTAGATGGCCTAGTGCATCCTTGCAAGTGTGAAGAATACAGACCAAAAGACGATTCCTGGACATCAGAAAATGAATAATAATAGACTAATTAAAATGTCAATAATACTAATAAGAATTCTAGTAATCAAAACCTGGATAAATAACTAGCCTGTCATCAAGATTGCGCATGGTCCATTGAATAGGAGCAACTCTTTGGTTTCTAATATTATCAAAACCCTATAGGCAGATTAGTTCATTAAGCAAATTAGAAACCAACTTTCATCTATTACAGTTTGGAGAATTCAGTTCCTTATTGGCAATGATATTTGAAGAAGCCTAGAATACTTCACATACATTAGGAAAATAACCATTACCAGCATAAATGTGCATCCACTTGCATCATTAGTTAAGACCTCAACCTTTGCAAGACGTTTCAGCTTATATATTTTTGCAGGCTGTACAAGTAGAAATCAGAGAATTTATTCTAAAAGTTCAAGACTCCTAATCGGCAAAGGAATGTACATATAATCACATTTCTCATTCAAATAAAGTATGCCCCTTGTGTCCAACTTAAAAGATTACCAATATATGTGCAATAACAACATATGCATTAATTTAGTAAACGAACCACTTCCGATGAGATTAACAATTTTGTCACCATTGGTAAATATTGGACTAGTTAAACAGAGATTCTACACTATGATGCTCCTTTAGTCCCAAAATAATCGTCTATTAGACCAACATTCACCATTAAAAAAAAGTGTAATCAAAACAATTTGCATGTTAGGTATTAAAATTTTGATTTCTAATATCTAAAGAATTATTCAGTGAAGATATAATTAGGCTTAACAGTCCTTGGCTTCAGTGTAGATGGTCATGAAAATGTGTTCGAGTGAAGATCTTTCAAACTTAAATATCATAATTTTACACCAAACAAAATGGTGAATGAGTGCACCAGGTACTAGATAGAACAAAAGTGAATGATAGATAATGGTTATACCTCAAGTTCTTCTCCATTCGTATACTTTAAGACATGAAGGAATACCTTAGTTCGTCCACCTTTATCGTGGGCTGCATAAAACCACAAAGAGTCCACGATAAGTTTACAAAATGCCTTACAGTCAAGTGATGATATGGTTGATTTTGAACAAACAATTCACTAGACTGAATTCGGGCCACATTTGTTTGTTAACCTTCTTTGACATCGAAGAGTAAAATCAGAAGCAACCTCTCACCAAATAATTCAAAGAACCAAAAAATGTAACATTGGTGATGTCTATGTATTGATTTTTGGGAAAGGGTCGTGCAGGTGCTTAAGAAACTGTGGGTCAAGAGTTGCCCGAAAAGCCAATATTGTTTATACTAAACTAGTCATATGCCCACCCGCGCAATGAGGCGGTGTAGTGGCGGAGGCGGTAGCAGTGTGGTTATTAATGTAAAAGTAACTGATGTAAAAAAGGGTAGTGTAGTTATTTAAGAACTAAGGATAGATGTTGTAAACTAAGTTCATTAATGGTATTATAGTGAATAAAAAAATGGCATTTTGGATTTATAACAAAAGCTAGAGGGAACTAAATGAGTAGTATAGATATATAAACTACATACATTTTCCAACCAATACATCGAAAGCACCATTATATAAGACTCGCACGGCACTTAACGAATAGATTGACCATTAATTTAGAATATAAATAAACATTAAAGATATAGAGGGCTTACTAGAGATGGCAAGAACTCTAGGTTTAGCAACCTGACTGCCTTTGCTTCCAATTTTTCCTTTGCCCCATGCACCTTGGCTTTTTGCAACACGAATCGACATTACAACCTTTTGTTTCGTGCCTTCGATTGCGGCTTCACATGCTCGCTGTAGCTCCTTCTCATCCCCCCTTGATTTTGCCATTTCTTCCTACCTGTTTGTCCTTTCAAATCTAAAAACCATATATAATAAAATTTTGTTCAAATCTTTTGAATCTCATTTTTTTCGAAAGAAAACTTTAATCGGATAGATGGAGATCAATGTAATACAACAAAAGACAAATGTACGGACATGAAATGTTCCTCATCATTTTATTTTATTTTTGATTTTGACTCTGATCATGCACGTATTTAAGTAGATGGTCTATCGAATAGTCTTAAACTGTACTTTTTGGTCATTAATAAAGCGCATATTTATATCATCATAAATATAAGGTGATTTATTTAAATAGAAAATTTCAATATCACACGTACTGTCGTGGAACCCGATTTAAGGGTCAACCCTCAAGATATGGCACCTGCGGACAACGGGTGCGGATACCCCTTTCTTATTACCATGTCCGCGGGTTTTTCTTAATTCATCGATTCGCGGGTATCCATTAACGAGTTAAATATTTTATCCATTTCATTATCAGCAGGTATACAAACTTGCGGATATATCCGCGAGTTATTTTATCAAATCATAAAGCATAACCATTTAAAAAAGAATCTGCAAGATGATAAAACCACAATACAAAGTCATTGGTAACCGAAATACAAAGTTAATGTTTTGTGATTTAAAAAGGCATATAACTATTTGTTTTATTCAGCTCCATATAAAAAAACACAAAATGTCATCAATGCTGAAATGAAACTATCATTTTAAAATATAAAAATAGCAACTAAAAACTTCAAATTTTCTAACTCAATAAAACTTTACTGCGATTACGGTAAAAAGGTTAAATGAGAATCTTAGTCAAGAGTTAGAAGAGTTTTTGATTAAAATCTTGTTGCTCTCTCGTCAAAGAGCACAAAAATCTCATTTATCTAATCAGTTATATCCGCGGGTATCTTATATAGATATTAGGGGTTCATGGTACGGATTTATCCATGACGGATATGGCATATCTATTATCAATCCGTGATCCGCGAGCGGGTACCTATATATATCCGTATTATACCCACGGGTAAAATATATTGAAATTACCCATCCATAACGAATGGGTATCCACGGGTTATGGATTTTTTCACATCCGTTGCCATCCCTGGATATATGGCTTTTTTTTTTTTTGAAATAAAACTTTTATTCAAATAGACCAACTCACACAAAACATGGAGTGACACAATATACAAATCCCAATCGGATTGAAAATTTTCCAATCGTCCCAATTTATATTCCTATTCTTTGATCTATTCTTATCCTAATTTATATGACTTTTCTAAATGTGCATTACGAAAAAATGAAAAAAATGAGTCGGGTCAAATGCTTATTAAACCTGCCAACCTGGTAGTATCTGGTCTTGGTTCCCCCCCATTTAAGTTGAAAATGTTTGAAAGAGTAACTATACATATGTGTAGCAGCGTAACCGACCCAGCAACCCAATAGGATCAAACAAATACTATTAAGCAACGCCACTAAACAATTACGAGTTGTAACACCCATCAACCACCTTATTAATTTACACAGACAAGAAGAATAAGGAACTCATGAAAAAATGTATGAATTCTCAACTCAAGTATAAGATGCAAACAAAACCCGCAAAAATGGCTAAAATATATCTAAACCCACCACCTAGCTTTAGTCTATCCTTCAGCAATTATGCAGTATACATAACAAATGTACAAATAATAATAAATACTAAAAGTAGCTTTGCACAGTGTGTTCGACAAAAAATACTCCATCACCGGCTTCAGTAACTTAAAGGCTTGGCCTTGCGTACATGACCCATGCTATTCACAAGATCTTTCCGTGTGCAAACTGGAAACATATTTATATTCTTTAACACCTTCAACCGCCAAAAAACAAATGGGAAACTAAGCTGATCACGGGAGGTGAACCGAACAACCTCATTGAACCAAATGCACATGAATAAATTAGTTACTGGAGTATGCTCCCTTACAATCACTGAAGCCTCATTTAGAGCTGCACACAATTAAAAATTAAAATTATACAATTATCATAACAGATAGTGGTTACCAACTTACCATATACATGCATCTTTATAATACGGTTTATACCTTTCTTGCCATTGAATCTCTTATCTTCAGGGAGGCCGTCATGGCGATATTGAGTAATTTGTACTTCCACTTCTTCTGGAGTAGCTTTATTTTTCTTGACAACAGCATTTGCTTCATCATACACGCTACTACGAGCACCATGTTCAGAAATTGCAAACACAGATTCTGAACGCCATAATAGTGCCTCAAACACTCCTAATGGGTCTCTTCTAAACTGGGACTTTGAGTCTACCCATATGGAATATCTTGCATTAGGAAAGAGCCGGTGTGCCAGCATCTGATAACATCATCACCATTCAGTACCTCCCACCCATTACTAGATAAATGACACATATAACTTAATAAGGCTCAGGCCATAAATAGTCTGTTACCTTTGGGATTTTTCCATTCAATCGCTGATCCCTAAACGGAAGACTCCCAACAATTATAATGCGCCACTTCCCAATAAAACGATCCTTGTTAATTATGTGACCCTCTTTTTCCTGTGTTGCGAGAGTAATTTCATCCCAAAATGCTACATAGCAGACCTGCATAAAGCTATCCCACGAGATAATTAGTTTACTACAATAAAGAAATCCACATTTATATAGAATTTTGCATTTAAATATGCCGACCTTTTCAAGCGATGCATCTGACATCCCAATGGGCTGATAAAGATTGTCTCCGCCACCAAATGCACAAGTAGAAACAACACTTTGGCAAGTTAGCATGTAATTTTTATCTTCATTTGATATTGTGAAACCTCCATTCTCACTGTAGAAACCACAGTGTACACACACAGTTTCATTCACCTGTAACATCCGCTATCAGTAAGATAATTAAACAGGAACCACACAAATCAAAGCTTATTACTTATGTGAAAATATGATATGACCTTAAAACTCTGGGCTCTTTGATCAAGAGTTTGGTACCCAGTAAACCTATTGAATCTTGTAATCCCCATCTCATTTTGAGAGTTTGTATCATGCTGTTCATTACTCTCTGACATATAAACCAATTTCTTAATAGGAACAAGCAATTCTTTATTCAGCGGGAAATCCAGATGCTGAAGTTCATCAGGAGGCAGAAGCTTTAAGCAACCTGATATATATGTCTATCAGCATCAAGTGAAATAGTTTGGGTGCCCACAATATCTTAGTTTGTAAAAGAGGGTATATATTACAAATGAGGCTACTTTAAGTCCCTAACAGACATCATAGCTACACGAATCTCACATATGCCTTATATACTCAGAGGCTTAGAATTGTGAGTACCTAAAATCTATATGTACCAGTTTGCTTGCATAACAAATGCTGCAGCATGAAGCATATGGACATACGGTGTTTATTGAACCAGTAGTTTCAGCTTGCCATAAAAAGAAAAAAGAAAGGGAGCATCCAATCCCCACAAGCATGAGCAGCAGATATGATAAGTAAGCTTTCAAAGTATTTATCATGTTGGTTTTTAGATAATCTTGTGTCCCTAATCCAACATTAATGACAGAGCTTCTTATCGACATATAGCTCAATATTCTTTTCTAACAGTATTCTGGACTTTGATGGAATTCTAGTCAAAACTAAGACACTAACTTAGCATTTGGGGTAACTTAGTATAAAATATGCTTCTTAATGATTCTAAGATTTTCATTTTAATAAGGAGCTAGTTAGGGAGGAAATAACATCACTGTCGACAACTCGACGGCTACCGCAGTCTCCAGCTGACAGCATTAAACCAAACCACCAGAAATTATGGCATTGTGCAGGCTAGATGCTAGTATCTCATTATTATAGTAACTCATAATCAAACTTGATTAAATTAAAATACCTAATCTATAATTTAATTAAATCAATCACGGTTTACACTAACAATCCTATACATATACAAACACAATCATTATCAATTGAATATATATATAGATATATTATATATATATAACTTACGTGGAGCATCCAGCCGGTTCAAATTGCCATCCGGTTTCTTAACATCAGGTTTCCGATCACCAACAGCTACATCATCTTTTTTAGTACTTGATTTCCAGTCAATTCTATAAACTTCAAAAATCAGTAGAAAAACAGAAGCAATTAAGACAAGTAGAGGCCAATATCTGGTTAACTGTTTGCAAGTTTCGGATCTCCCTCTGTACTCTGATTTCCTCCGTTTTCTCCGTGGCCGGGAACGTATCTTGCCGGAAAATTCTTCCGGCAGGTCTTCTGTTACTGGAATTGATATGCTGTTGTTGAACATTCTTAGTGATTGAGGTAATGAGTTACCGGAGATGTGTGTTATCGGTGACGGAGATATCTCGGGTTTTATTTGGTTTGTGTGAACCTGACTTTGGATCCGGTTTATACATGAATAGTTCAATCAGACCCCTCCAAAGTAACACAATTATTTATGAAAGAATATTTTATAACTGTTTACTATTTTCATCACATTATTCTTTGTTATATTACCTTTTTCATTTTCTTTTCACTCTAACATAGCATTATCTATTCATCTTTTTCCCCATTTTTCTCTTTTCAACATCACCTTAAAATTTAACACTCACAATATATATTATACGAATATGTTACTTGCGCAATGCGGCGGCGAGATGACGATGACGGTGGTGTGATGGCGGTGACGGATGGTGATGGTGGTGGCAGCATCAATTGGTTCTCATATTAAAAGGATATTTGTTTATCACGTGTCAAAACTCGACCTGACCCAACCCAACCAGACAATGCAATAAAATCGAACTCGTTACCCAATTGGGTTTTTGGTTCATAGTGTGTGAATCAAGTTTTGATGCAATTAGATGCAACAAAGATTTTTATTTATTTTGTTAAACGAATTTATAACTTTAGATTTTATATATAGCTCTAAAATAAACACTACTTGAAATAATGTTTTGTAAACTTTAGTTTGGATGAAATCTTAACTAGTTTTTATAATTGCAATACCATATTAAATGATTTTAAAAAATAAAAGCTTTTAACTCACAGTTTTTAAAAACTACCGTTTATAACTAAAAAGCTACAACTAATAATTATTTCTTATGCACTTGATTTTCAGTTTCACAGATTATGCATTTTTTTTTGTTCAGTTAAACGTGTATGATGTGAGATATGGGCTTACTAAAAACGGGTGGTTGTTGGGTCGATCCGTAGATGAGACTCTTTTTCATCTTGATATGGATTTTTGGAATTTGGATGGACTCATGGACATATAGTCATGATTCCATGAAGTATATCTTGATTCTTGATAAAATTGGCATTCCTCACTACAAGAAAAGTGTAAATGTAGAACACTATATATATAATAATAATAATATAATAAAAAAAAATGTTTTTTAAATATTTATATAACCTATGTATATATAACGATGTTATATTTTTATAAGAAAATATTAAAGATTATAAGCTTCATTCATTGAAAATACATTGTTAAATTTATTTAGATTTTAAGTTTTACCCGTTAAAATACATTTTTAAAAAGATTCGAAGTAGTTTATATATATGCAGTTAGAAAGATAATATTTAGAATTTCATGTTTGACAACTTAGAAAAACGAACTTCATGTACAATCAATATGATAAAAAGTTAAATTATTGACGCACATGGAGATGATAAATACGATTTCTTTATTTAAAAAAAAAAAAAAGAAAAACATTTACTATTCAAATGCCATGAAGAAAAACGGAATATTTTAAGGTAATAATATATGCTAAGTGGTGTTTGGTGACAAACATAAAATCAATATAAGTATTTACTTTTAATATGTATGAACATACATTTATAACTGGGAATATTATTACCACACATGCTTTACTTTTATATATTTTGTGGCTATAAGAATAGATTATACCACTTCATAGCTATTTTAACTATCTAGCTTGTAAATTCAAAGCTATCGGCTAAATATTTTAAAGGGAAATAAACATCATTCATTCATTCATATATGATGTATCTACAAACGAAACATACTCTAATCAGAACATTAATAAAATGTTTAAAATGCAAAAAAGATTTAAGGACTTCTTACAACTTTGATACTATCCATCAAAAATTTATACCATACATATGAAAAATATTACTTTTTAGCAAAATAATACTACAATCATTCAATCAATCATGGATTCATGGTCGACTAAGTCTTGTATGTAGGTAATTATTTAGCATTTAAAGAGTAAACAGAACACCTAGCTATAAGGTTTTTTTTCTTTTTTAAAAATTAAAAAAAAAAACCTTTTTTGACGTTTCACGAATAAAGTCTGCCTACTCGAGGCAACCATTAGCGAAAGGCGATCTCATACTCCCGCAGACGCAAACAACGTTGGTAGCCAAGTCTACAATGTTGCTTCATTACAAGAAAATCTCATGATGTCCTAGGCAAAGTTTGAACCCCCGATCTTATCAATAAAACTCAGATGCTTCATTACCTGCTTGATGTTATTGAAACGGATAAATATTGGATGTTATTAATAGCTTTTAAGATTAGATGTTTTCAAAAATAAATTAAAGATAATCTTTATATGTTTAAAATAGATAAATGATCGAAAATGTAAACTTGTTTAAGGATAAGGTGTTTAAATTAGATGATATTAGAAACGTTTATCTCAATTTAAATAAAAGGAATTCGTGAATGGGCTGCTAAAGAAAGACGAAAATACATAAGAACATTCTATAGATATGAAGTAAGCTTCAACATCAGCATACCTTCTCTCTCAAATTGTCTCATTTATTAAAACCCCATGAATTCTTATTCAAAGTCACGCCCCATTTTCCACGATTCTTAAGACCCAATCAAATATATACATTTCACACTTGCCCACCTGTATATATATAAATATATCTTCGTTTCTTGATCACCCCTTATTTTCTTCTCCCCACAAATTCTTGATCAAACAATAAAACATGACCTTAAACCATCTTATTCACATGTTATCAGAGCACCCAACGGTCGTCGGGTTCCGTTGGAGCCATGCCCAATCATGGGGCGCGACATGGGTGTTTCTTTTCTTGTCAATATCTTTCTACTTTATCGTCTCGGTCACCCTCCATGTCATCCTTCTTCTCTTGCGCCATCGAACACGCCCTGTCCCACTTGGCCTTATCCCCGCCTTTCATAGCTTTGTTATGTGTGTAATATCGGCCATCATACTGGTTGGAACCCTGACCTCTGCTATTGCAGAGATCAGGGACACCAGGTGGTTATGGGGCCGTAATAAAACCCCTCTTCAATGGCTCCTCTGTTTCCCTCTAGGGACGCGCCCATCAGGGCGTGTGTTCTTTTGGTCTTACGCTTTTTATCTATCACGTTACTTGCACGTGATTAGGACCTTTTTTACAATTTTGAGACGTCGTAGACTTTCTTTAATTCAACTTGTTACCAATTCCGTTCCAATAGTGATGTCTTTTATATGGTTAGAATTCTCACAATCATTTCAAGTACTTGAAATCGTGTTTACCACATTTACTTACACCGTCGTGTATGGATATCGGTTTTGGGTGGAATTAGGATTGCCAACGGCTTCGTATCCAATAGTGGCTAACATTCAAATAGTCTTGTTGGGGTTAAATTTGATATGTCATTGTGGGGTGTTGTTTTTGCAAGTATGGGGAGGAGGGTGCAATGGAATTGGGGCATGGGTTTTCAATTCCATCCTCAATGGTGCATTCCTATTCATGTTCTTGAATTCATTCGTTAAAATGCGATGGCTTCATCGAAAAGCAATGGAATCAACGACTACAAATGGTAAAATTGAATAAGGAACGACGATCATGAGTCTTACAGAATTACCCTCAGGGGGCGAGCTAGGTTCATCATATTCGTTAACTTGGAGCTGGCCCCATTTATAATGACGATTTAATTCGACTGGTATGTTTTATAAAGTCGAGTTAAATATGAATTGTGACATGTATGATTTATTGATGTACAGATTAAATGAAGATAACAAAAGTCATGAGAGAATGAGAGATATGATCAGCTTTGTTTATTGTTTGTAATTGTATTTTAACTTTAAACAACGATCTTGACAATGTTGATACATGAGATTGTTAATGGTAACATTTTTTTTTATGTATAATAATGTCCATGTTATCGAAACACAATGGTTCCATTTTGAACACTAATAAAATGTTGTTCGTAGACAGACCTTCTTTTAAAATTGTTTTTTAGTTAATAAATTTGAACTGATTAACTTGTTTTTCTAAATATTCAATTCTATTTTTTTTATATATAGAAAAAGCTCATTATAAAAACACTCATGTTTTCCCATTCACAAATTTTAAACTAAAACCTAGCTCTTAACCAATTAAACTAAAATAGTTGATGACAACGATTGAACGATACGATAAAATGTACTGTAAGGAGTTTTGGATGGGCATTAAGCACCCGAATTTTGACCAACCCAAATTACCTTCTTGGGTGCCTAAAATATTTATTTGGAAGCCTAATGACCTCAGTTCTTGACTAATTAAAAGCTTTCATATGATTATTTATATTTTTTAAAAATATATTTCTTTATGAATGAAGATCCTTTTAAGTTAGTTTCAACTTTATTGATAAGTTGAATACATTTTAAGCATTATATTAAAATCTAAGGTCAAGATTTAAAAATCATTTTTGAATCTTAACCTTTGATTTTAATTCAATTGTTAATATCATCAATTTTAATAGTAAAGTTGATAATAATTTTAGAAGATCTCAATCCATATTTAATAAGGATAAATTTATCCTATATGTGGTAGATACTGAGCTAACCCCATCATTGTATACGTGACACGTCAAGGTTGCAGTTATTCTACATATTAAAGAGATACAGTGTCCACATCCTGAGTTAAGGCACGTTTATTTTTTTAGCTATTAAGTGCTGAGTGTATTAAGTGGTTGAATGCATTAAGAATGTATGTATTAAGTAAAATAGATGTAATTGACGGTTATTTTTGTTATTAAGTCAAAAAGGAAACATAAAATTTGACTTTCTTATTTTTGTCAAGACACCATCACCGCCTCCATATTTGCTACTATCATCACTTTCTTATTCTTGATCCCATGTTCTTTTTCTTGATAAAACAAAATGATTAATGCTTAATGATATGGTGGTGATATTGATGTTTAGGCTATGTTTAAAACAAGCTTTTCAATGAACTTTAGCTTTTAATTTGATTTAAAAGCTGGTATAATATTAAAAATTTTGTTTGGTAACAACTAGCTTTAAGTTTGAGTCCAAAAGATTTATAACAAAACGTTATGTCAATAAGCGTTTCATGTGGCTGTAGCTTTTAATGATGAAGATTACAAAAATAACCATAAATCTCACGGATACCTATTTTTACTTCACCCGTTTCCACAACTCAAGAATCATTACCCCTGTTTTGTTTTTTTTCTTTTCTTTTTTTGATACACAAGTAAATTCTACATAAGATTAGTTCATTGGATATAATTTTTTGTAAAGCTTATATCGATATCCGTACGTAATTGTATATAATCTATTGAATATATGGGTTCAACTAGGGCTGTAAACGAACCGAACAGTTCATGAACCGTTTGGCGGGAAGTTCGTTCGTGTTCGTTCGTTTAATTAAACGAACGAACATGAACACAAAAACTTGTTCGTTTAGTTAAACGAACGAACATGAACACAACCTTCGTTCGTTCATTTGTGTTCGTGAACGTTCGTTAATATGTTCGTGAACATCCGTTCGTTTATGTTCGTGAACATTTCATTTTGCTATATATATTAATATTAATACTAACATTAACATTAATATTTAATTATTTATATAATTAAAGAAAAATCAAATATAACTTTGATAATGGGTTCAAAGTTGTAGCTTTTAACTTCTTTTTTTTTAGGAAATGAGATCATATAAACCTCTTTTTCGATTAGATGAATGAAGTATCTTCGTATCATAAGTATGAAAGTTTCGTAAAACTTTTAGCCAATCAAATATTTTGTAATCTTGAATATGAAGTTTAATATATATAATTATATGTTTGTAAATATTTCAAGTTATATGTTTGTAAATATTACTAGTTATATGTTTGTTCATTTGTGTTCGTTCATTAGTGTTCGTTCGTTTGTGTTTGTGAACATTTGTTCATGAACACTAATGAACGAACATGAACAAACCATTATGTTCGTTCATCTGTTCGTGAACACAACTTTATGTTCGTTTATCCGTTCGTTAAGTTAAACGAACGAACATGAACAAGTTCCCGTTCGTGTTCGTTCGGTTCGTTTACAGCCCTAGGTTTAACCACATATATTATTATTATTTAGATATATAAATATATGATAGGAGGAGATATATCAATTGCTATAGGATTGTATAGTAAGAAAGACTCAAAAAGTGTTATATAAGGCAAAATTAAACATTTACGGTCAAAGTTAAAAAAGAAACACTCAAAAAGTCAAAATAAGACACTTAATATGAGACGGAGTAAGTACTTTTTATTTGTTAGTATATATAGTGAAATTTTTATTATTAAGCTAATAGTGTCCTTTTTTGTCATTTTACATTTTTAAATTACAGCTACAGCTATCGTGCTAAACACTCCTAATAGATAAAAGCTTTTTTTAACAGCTTTAATGAAAAGCTACAGCTTACAGCTACAACTAAAAGCTACAGCTATCAACTACAGCTAGTTTTGCCAAACATACCCTTAGTGAGAGAAGAAGAAAGTATAGGAAAGGAAAAGAATTCTGGATGGAAAATGCGTATATATATATAGTAGCTTTCCGGTGACAATAAGAACAGTGAGAACAATTTATGTCCATTGGATGAAATAAATTAAAGATTAAGATGATTGAGGGTATTTTTGAAATATTTAATGTAATTAATGGTGAATATGTCTCTTTACATGTATTTTAAAGGACAAAACAATCACTTAAAATAAACAATTAAAAAAAACATAAAAAATGAGTTAAATGCAAGAATTGTCCCCGTGGTTTGTTACTTTTTGCAAAGGCAGTCCCTTTCTTGATTTTTTAGTAACTGTGGTCCCTGAAAATATGTTTCAGTTGCAACGGTGGTCCCTCACTAACGGAAGCGTTAGTTAGTGTCGTTAAGTTTCTCATGTGAGTAGCACATGAAAGGTATAAATGTCCTTCCTCCTGCATAAATAGAGGGGTGTTCAAAAGTATCGTATATGAACCATCATCCCAAAATTCGATTCGATTTTCTCTGAAAAGTTGGATACAATAAATTCGGATTTAAATTCGGATAGTAATTCTTGAAAAGTTTCAGATATTTTGAATATCTAAAAATATCTAGAATTTTTTTTGGTTAAATTTCAATATCATTTTTTAAAAATTCGAAAATATCAAAAGATATCGACAATTTCTAGTTTCAATATCCGAAAGTATCCAAAACGTTATTCTTAATATCTCTAATAATACAAAAATATCTATGATATTTATTTTTCCCTAAAATTCAGATACTTGAGATATTTTTTTTTAGGATACTTTTTTTTCCCCTAAAACTCGGTTATCCGAATTTTGGATATTCAAAATTTCGGATAGTGGATTTGAATATCCGAACACATATCCAAAGGTTTTGAATATCCGAAATATCTAAAACTTTCAAGATAAGATACGCATAATATCTCTTTTGGATATCCAAAATTTTGATCTGGAAATTTAGGATATACAAAAGTCGAATATCCGACTTTTAGATATTCGAATATCCAAAGTTTTCAAAAATATTTACCTAAATCTAAATCCATATCCGAACCAAAATTTGAATATCCGACATTTCAAATAAATATCGGATTAGATTTTAAATAACGTGTTTGGATACAAATACTTTTGAACATCCCTATGTTTGTGTAGGTGGAAGAACATTAATACCCCTTATGTGCTACTCACATGGGAAACTTAACAACACTAATTAACGATTTTGTTACTGAGGGACGGTCGTTGCAACTGAAACATATCTTCAGGGACCACGGTTGCTAAAAAAATAAAGAGAGGGACTACCATTGCAAAAAGTGACAAACCACGGGTACCATTCTTGTTTTTAACTCTAAAAAAATACATGTCGAGTATTCATGGCAGTTTAAGTATAATAATAACATAAATGACAGGTTTTTTTTATATTAATATTAATAACTAGATACATGTCTGCATCCTAATTCTTAAATAGTGCATCCTAAAATCAATTTATCAGATTATGTGTATAAAAAACTAACATGACCTAGGATGCATAAAATTACTTTGGATGCATAAAAACTAACGGATGCGTAAAAATTAATTCACATGGATGCATAAAACTAATTTAACTTGGATCAATTAACGAAAAAATTCAGAAACAGGAGAATTTTAAAAAAAACAATGGCATATATTGTTGAGAAATTTGGGGAATTAATAAATATACATATACAGAATCGTATGAGGCTTGGTTTGTGAAATGGAAATTAAATAATTTAAGTATTTAATACGAAAATGGATATGCAATTATGACATGGAAACTGTAAACTAATAACTAAGAGGCTACTCAATGGAGGACATTAATCCACCTAAGACTAGTCCCTGTCAGCGCCACATCAGCAAAAAACACTCCAAGGACTAATCTCCCCCAAAATGCACCCAATGGACTCATCCACCAAAGACTAGTTTTGGATCCACCTATTATTTAATTCTACCAATTTATCCAAACTTTACACTTTTAACCCTCTAAAATTTATGACAAACTAAAACATACCCAAATTAAAAACATTTCATTAAAAATAAAAATATTACACAATTTATTAAAAAAACACATTACAATACTTCAAAATAAAGGAAACACACATTAAAATAAAAACATTAACAATAGTTTATTATAAAAAACACACATTAAGCCGGGAGGCGCCATATATGCTCCGTAAGATCATGACGAAGAGCATGATGCACATTGCAATCTCGAAGCTCCTTGCCGGTACGTTGGTGAAGTGCAATCCTTTCCTCGAACGTATGCTCCGGTAAGACGATTGAATCAATGTCGTCTCCATCCTCGAGTGAGCTTATGGCGTACCCCGCATCTTCAACCTTCATGTTATGCAATATAACACATGCGTACATTGTTCGAGTGATCCGATTCACGCTTTTTGATCTTGCTGGTTGGGTTAGAATGTGTCATGAGTTTTAAAGCCCTCCAAAGGCACGCTCGACATCCTTTCGGGCACTTTCTTGAAACTTTTTAAATTTCTTTCGCTTCTCATCTTGAGGGCATGAATACGCCTTTACAAAAGTCGACCATTCGGGATAAATGTCGTCTGCAAGATAATAACCCTTTTTGTAGTGGGTGCCATTAACAGTGAACGAGCTATCAGGTGCACGATCTTCAATGATTTCCCTAAATAAAGGCGACTGGTTCAGAACATTTATATCATTGTTCGAACTAGCTGTGCCGAAAAAAGCATGCCAGATCCACCTATCGTATGAAGCTACTGCTTCAAGCATGATGGTTGGATGACCGTGATCACCACGCATAAACTGACCTTGCCATGCCTTGGGGCAGTTCTTCCAAGGCCAGTGCATGCAATCAATGCTTCCAAGCATGCCTGGAAAGCCATGAAGCTCTTCATGTCAAGCGTACAAGCGTTGTATGTCCTCCGGTGTTGGTCTACGCAAGTATTCATCCCTGTAAAGTTCAAACACACACTTACAATAATAGTCTAGATAACACCTTGATGTTTCTTCACCCATCTGTAGATACTCGTCAAGCGAGTCGGGATTGTAGCCATACGTCAATTGACGTATGGCGCATACACACTTTTGGATGGTGTTGAAACCAGGCTTTCCTCGGGCATCAAGTTGCCTGTCTTGCATTCTTTTAAAATGCAAAGGCACAGGACCTGGATTGCGAGATAGGTATGATATTATGTCGTTCACGATGCGCAAGAACATAGGTCTAGACATACTGAATCGTCGCCTAAAGCTCTTCAACGAATACTTTGGGTTTTCGTTAAAGTAAGCTGTCATTAGGCGCTCGTCAGCACCATATCGATCTCTTTCGACGACGCTACGGGGTATGTATGGTCTTGATGATTCACCTTGTTCAAGCAAATCAACACATTCGACCATGATACCAAAAAGCTCTTCATCATCGTCCCTAGTAGGAAACAAATCGGGTCTCGTGTACGTTGATAAACTTGAATGAAATTGGTTGTTCATGATGATTTATGTATACGAAAGTGTGTTTTGGTATAATATAGGTGAATATATGCAAGAGTGGTGTCAAATGGTGGTTCACTTGAAGTGTATATATATAGCCATTTTGAAAAACTAGCCGTTAAGGACGAAAGTTGTAACTTTTTTGAATCTGTTTTGAACTATATAGCCGTTTAGGGGCTAAAGTTGCCAAATAATGAAACTCATGTTTGTCTTCTTCCCTTTGAATTCTAACCGTTACATTCAAAAAAAAAACAAGAAAGGAGACTAGTCCCTGGAGGGACGAACGAGGCGGACAAGTGAGGCGGGCGAGCAAGGAACGAGTCCCATCCAACGGTGTGGACTCGTCCCTGCAAGTCGAACGAAGCCAGGGACGAACCACTGGCTACCCTCTAATTGAATCACGGTCGATTGTTTTAATTTAAATTTAAATTTAAAAAGGTAGTGAATTTTAGATAATCTAAAACTGCTTGATAAAAAATTATAAATTTATTTGTATTTTCCCATCGTCAATATTACCCTTTTAAATGTATGATGATTTGGAAGTCTCCTATTGGTTTTTACATGTTCTTATTTTTGTTTTGTTCTTATTGGATGACTACCCTATATATATACTATATAGGAGACCTTTATTTTGAGAACCTATTTTTTTTTGTAAGAACCGTGAAAACTCCCAAATAATATACTTGTTCACATGTTATTTTTGTTCATTCATAGTTCTTAAAAAAAAATGGTTCTCAAAATAAGAAAACTTTCTCTCTCTCTCTATATATATACACTAGTTTTCAGGCCATCGGATGGATAGATTTAAAAAGTATTTTTCTGGTTTCGTTTTAAGTAAATTAGGTTTCGCTTGAAATAATACTTATTATAAATTTCGTTTTAAGTAAATTAGGGTTCAACTTTTTTTTTTTAAGTTATAATAAATTAAAGTAAATTAAAAGAAAAGATGAAAACCTTATGTTAAATTTATCTATTTATATCTTTTTACAATTCTTTTTTTTTAAATCTTTTATACATATGTATATAAACTAGACCAATTTCCGCGCGACGCAATGGAAATGATGATGGCGGCGACGTGTAGTGGGGGTGGGTGATTAGTGGTGGTGGCGACGAAAACGAGTAGTGTAGGATACTTATGCAAAGATAATTGATGTAAAAATGATAGTTTAGTAATTTTGGGAGTACAAGAATCCTTGTAAATTATTACATAAGGTTAATTCTGTTAAACCACTTGTAAAGTGAGCTAGCTACTTAGATTAACTACAAAATAAAAATAAAGAGTAAAAAACACAGCAAAATAACTTAAACCACCAAATAATATTTTCAAGAACCGAACCAAATGATGACGGACGTTCAACCAGTCTGTTCGAGCCAGAAATTTATTATCATCATCTCTACTCTCTTATAAAGCAAATGGTCCTTTCTATTTTTAGTAATTTTTTTCTTTGAATTATCAATTAACATTTTAAGCCCATATCCTTTTAAATATTCAACTATCACCTTTACATCAACCTATACTATTTTAGACTTGACACAACCACCACCAAAAATAATACCGTCACCGATAATACTAGACTGTCGTGCCACTACCACCGCCGTATTATATGGGTACCATGCTCGTATAGAGAAATATAAATATATAATCCAACTAAAAGACAAATACAGATAATTGCAAAATAAAACCTCTTGAAGGAAATTCTGGTTCACAACTGAGCAAGAAAAATGGGCTTCTCTTATCCCACTGAAACCCCTTTGTTCCAGTTTCGACTCCTGTTAACCCCCACCCTAAAACTCACTGTTCAGATTCTGTTCAACAACACACTTTGTGGTTGACCTCATTGGGATTATTCTTGAACCTGCTTTCAATCTCAAATGGAGTAAGACCAGACGCAGATCCTCCCTCATTTCTTGTAAGTTCTATTACTCGTAATTTTTAATGAATACTCATTATCATTATTATAATAGTAATCATAATTAATAATGGAAATTGGAAAGTAAATAATGCGAGTAAAAGAAGGAAACAATGCAAATTAAGTAAATACTTGGTAAAAATTGTAAAACAAGGGAATTAGAGTTGGAAACATATTTGGTTTCCATATTTAAGTCCAAAATTTACCTATATATACTCTAATAACTCGGCCTCATTCAATTCATTCACATAATAAACCTAATTAAAAAAAGTTATCGATCAATCACAAGAGTTTATTAAATTACGTACGACGAGAGATTAAATAGAGTCTCGCAATCTCTTCGATCGTAAAAGAGAATTACGAAGGGTTTAATTGGTTTCTAATCGTTCGTACTTTTAATTGAGATACTGTGATCATGGCGGCAGCAAGTTCTTGTTCTGGCGAGTGGTTTAGAGGCCGAGTGAAGGCCGTCTTATCCGGTGATACATTGGTGGTTATGGGACTTGCAGAGGAAATCCCGCCAGAGACGACTATCGTTTTAGCTCATCTTCTCGCGCCACGATTGGCGAATAGAGAAGGCAAGGACCAACCGTTTGCATGGAAGAGCAGAGAATTCTTGCGAAAGTTGTGTATAGGAGAGGTTGTCGTGTTCAAAACCGTATACACTATCCCAAATACCAACAGAGAATTTTGCAGCGTCCTCCTTGATGATTCGACAAATATTGCTGAGGAAGTTGTTCAAGGTGGTTGGGCCAAGGTTAAAGAGGCTAGAGGGCGACGGGTGACTCGTATGCATGCTGAATTGTTACACCTTGAACAAATAGCCAAGATCAACGGCAAGGGCCTATGGGACAAGTCTCCTCGTGCTATTGCAGCTGCCGTTAGGAACCTTGCACCTTCAGCCGTTGCCAATCCATGGAATTTGAAAGCAAAGGACCTCGGTGCAGATAAAAACAAATTGGAAGCAATTGTTGAGCATGTTCGTGACGGGAGCTGTCTTTATGTTTATTTGCAGCTGCCATCAGGAGCCTTTCAGTTTGTTAAAGTGTTTGTTGCTGGAATCCAGGCCGCGTCAATGGGGAGAAGGAATAATAATAATAATGATGAATCTAAATCTACATCATCAACTGAGAATGAAGTATCCCCTGAGTATGGATGGGAAGCTAAACATTATACCGAGATTCGTGTACTAAGTCGAGTTGTTCGGATTGCCTCTAAGGGTTTTGACAAGTATGGCTGCTTGGTTGGTACCGTGTACTATCCTGCTGGTACAGAAGAGAAAAACCTTGCACTTGAGCTTATTAAAAATGGGTTTGCCAAGTATGTCGACTGGAGTGCAAGTAAGATGGACGTTGAGGCCCAGAAGGAGTTGAAGGCTGCAGAACTTGAAGCAAAGAACAATAAGTTGAAGATGTGGACAAACTATGTTCCACCATCACCTAGGAGTCAAAAGCCAAGTCCGAAGGCAGTTTCAAACAACTTGAGAGCTACGAAGCCAAAGGCAGTCTCAAAGAACTTTACTGGACAGGTAACTGAAGTTGTTAGTGGGGACTGCATCATCGTTGCGGATGATTCTGTACCCTTTGGCAGCCCAGGCGCCGAGAGGAGAATAAACCTGTCTTGCATAAAATGTCCCAATATGGCAAATCCGGATGAAAAGTCTGAACCTTATGCTCGTGAAGCTAGGGAACTTCTGAGAAGAAGGTTAATCGGCCGTCAAGTTCAAGTTTCAATGGAATACGTCCCCACAGCCAATGGATCCACTGATCAAAATGGGACAACAGAAACACAAGTTTTCTTGTTGTCTCAAGGGAAGGACAGTGAAGATGTATCCCCAGCAGCAGGTGGTCAGGAGCCTGGTCTAAATGTTGCTCAACTTATTATTTCTCGTGGTTTTGGCACTGTCGTTAAATATAGAGATAATAACAAGGAAAGATCGCACTATTACAAGAAACTTCTTGAAGAGGAGTCGGGGGCTGTAACTCGCGGGAAGGGTATTCATTCTTTTAAAATTCCTCCGGTTATGCATGTTACAGATCTAACAACGGCATCCCAGAAAGCCAAAGAGTATCTGCCAACTTTGCAACGTAACAAGAGGATGGCTGCTATCGTTGAACATGTACTAAGTGGTTACCGATATAAAATTTTTGTACCAAAGGACGCGTGCAGCATTGTTTTCTCATTATCTGGTGTTAAATGCCCCGTTAGGAAGGAGCCTTATTCTGATGAAGCTATGTCACTAATGAGAAGGAAACTTATGCAAAGGGATGTAGAGATTGAAGTAGAAACGGTTAGAAATGGGGCTTTCGTGGGTTGTTTATGGGAATCAAATACGAATGCCGGTGTCACCCTTTTGGAAGCCGGTCTTGCAAGGCTTCAGACTTCCTTTGAAGCAAATAAGATTACAGATGGTCGCCTTCTTGCTGAAGCAGAGCAGCTCGCGAGAAAACAGAAACTCAAGATATGGAGTGATGTAAATTCAGAAGCAGATGAGAAGGATTTGTCTGCAAACGGTGTGACTTCAAAGGCTAAAACCTGAAGACAAAAGGGAGAGTGGGAGACAATCTCAAAAGGCACTCTAGCTTGGATCGTGTAGCCACTTGAATATCATTTGTATATTGGTGCTTTATGAAGCATGTATATTCTATGTAATTCTTTTATCCATCATAATATATAGTAACAATTGTTATTATCTATATTTTGTTTTATGTAATTCTTTTACTTTCTTAGATTAGTTATAGAAATTATAGCTTTTTACATGTGGGTTAAATTACCACATCCCAAACAAATCAAATACGGAATATTAGTAAGAATTAGTGTCTTCCGACAATCGAAAAAGGGCAAACTCCTATTTTCAGATTTCTTAAATTTTAGTAATTCCACCTCACAATCACACCTTTGCACGTCCGAGCAGCTCCACCTCAGATCCTCTGTCATTAACGGTAAGAGTTGAAACCTTTCGATCAGTTGTTTTAGTTAACTGTCGTATATAATATTAAAAAAAACCTACGAACAATACCCATTGTCAAAATAAACATTTTAAAGCATACCAAAAAAGTCACCAAATTTCTAAAACATCAAATGAGATGCACATTCACTATTGCTATCTTCAATAAGCTTATAACTTAAGAGCATGATAAGCTTATACCTCAAATACGCTCAGCTAACCTAGAGCCACAACTTAAGTTTTCTCTTATACAAAGATAATAATGAGATTTTTGAAGACTCCTGTTCTAAAAGGTAAATACCGACCTCAATGGTTTGTTCAGAAGCCATTGTGATTGTGATGCTCGTTTTTCTAGCTCAAGTGTTTAATGGGCAAGGAAGGCCTTTTTGGTCCTCTTTCTATTGAACTTTTCTTACCTGAAAGCGAATAAAAGTATCAATGTTATTGGTCGAACCTTGACCTTAGTTGTATATAGGAACACTTTATAGATTCAAGAACATGACAGCTTTGACACTTACGGTGGCAATGGGTTCTTAGACACGCATCTGATAAAGTTGCCTTTAGATGCTACCATAAAGAAGACCTCCACTTGCAGCATCCACAAAATATGGAGTATCCCATCTACATTCCATAGCAAGTGACATACAATAAACTACAAAGCATTTAGAAAAGGATATAAACTTAAATCTAGAGAAACTGGATTCTTGGGTGTACCCGGTCTCTACAGGGATACTTACCCATGCATAACGAACAGACCATTAAATATGGTTTGGCAAACTGAGAGATCACATCCTGAATGGATGACTGCGAAACCACATGCTCCCTGGCATGTTACAAACACTTTTCCACAAAAGCTTGAGCAGGAGCAACAACAAATTGATACTCGAGAGCAGATGGAATAAGTGGTTAATATTATTGTTTAGATATTTCTAGTATTATCTTGTAGTTATATAGATGATAGTGGTTAATATTATTGTTGTTTTGGTGTCGCTTGTTGTTCATCCAATTCGGTATTATCCTTTTAGCTTATTCATTTGCTCAATGCTGTGATTGTATATTTAATTGCTCAATCCGTGTTAGCTTAATTGAGTGAAGATACGAAATCATAAATAAGCTCTACCAAGGATTGCCAAGCGCGCGCTAGCGCGCTACAGCTTACGCAGTTGATCGGATCAGATAGCCCTGTGGAGGCACCATTTGTGACTATTGGACAAATTTCCTCTTTAACGCAAGTCGTTATGGCGCTTTGGAACACTGCCGATCGCCGCCTGATGTTGTTTATTTTGTGATACTAGTGAGGTGATTTCCGATTAGCTTGATATCGAGTTTACTTGAAATCGAGTTAGTTCACCAGCTTGTTCATAAACTGTATGATCAAATGTCTGAAAGAAATAAATGCTGCTGGTGTTGCTTTAAGTTCATTTTTTCTCGTTTCCTTGTTGTCATTCAGTGTTGTCACTGTTAAATTGTGTTTTGCTCAGTGTTTGTTTATGTGTAGGTAGTTATTTCAATATTGTGGGTTTGAGAATATGTCTACTTCACTTTCAGTAAATGTAACAGAATTTTTGCTCCATTCAGTGTACTAGTAACTAATATTGATAAACTGCACGTTTATTTCTTGTATAGTGTTTGCTCATATATTTGCTCGGTGTTTGCTATTTAGTCGATGATTTACTTAGTATGTCGGTAATCAACTCATTGTTTTTAAGCCTGTTAGGCGTTTACAATTAGTCACCTGCGTGTGCTCATTGTTTAGCGTTGAATAAACTCGCTTAGACATTCATTGGTTTTACTTGAATTTATCGTGCTAAGTCTTCGTATGAATAGCTTCGAAACTCGCTCGGTTTTTGACTAACTGGTTTAATCTTTACTCTTTAGTTATGTTGGGCTCAGTTTACTCAATTCACATTAGGCTCGGTGTTTTGCCCACTTTTAGTTACTGAAAAAATGGCTACACTATCAGCACAAAGAATACCATTCTAAAGAAGTAGTATGATGGATGGTGTGTCAAGTTTTTGGTTTGCATATTATTTTGTTTATCTAAGCACAAAGATTACTTTTCATTTACTTCTATTTTGGTAGGTGCTCTTGATGGTAGTAGCAAATCCTACTAATCTCGTGAAGGCCTGTCTACAAGCTGGAGGAAAACTGCCAGCTGTTGTGCCAAGGCGTTACTCTGAGGCATTATATGCCTATGCAACAATAATAGTGAGACAGGTAGATGTTTCTGGTCGGTCTACAAGCTGAAGGAAAAATGGAGAATGAACCAGGCTAGTCTAATGGGGGAAATATATAGTGCATCTAGTGATGGGCTTCGAAAAGAATGTGTTTGGTATTGATGGTATGGTAAGCTTAATACATGTTTAATTATTGATTTTTTTACAAGTAATTGCACATTGGAACCATATACTTATGAATGGTTTGACTTGGTTACTAGTGGATGTAATGATGTACAAACACCCATTTTAATCTCCATCATGCTTTTACTTGGTACCCAACCTGCCTTGCCTGCCGATATTGCCACCTCATGTTTAAAAATAAGTCTTGAGTTCTTTAATTCTTTTATTTTTCAGCGCTTTGATGATAAACTACCTGCAGACAACCTTTTTTACCTTCAGGTACTCTTTTTTATTCTTATTACTTGTTAAGTTAGGTTAACTATAAAGTCAATAGTACAAATGTTACAATCTCTATTTTCATCAGGTTATTAAATGTAGGCATTGAGAAATCATCTTTTGATTGGTTTTTATATTCCACCTCAGAGTAATTGGTATATCGTGTATGTATATTTGATTCAAATATCAATATGTAGGCTGTTGAATTCGGACATGTGGTTCTTGATATACTTAAATTTGCTGATCCTATTGCTCGTGGATTAGCAGCTACATCAAGGTATTCTTGTTTTTCTATCTTCTTTTGTAGAGATGGCAAGATGGGAATGGGTCAAAAATCTTTGTATGGGTTGAAACTGGAAGGGTAGAAAATGGGTTGATCAAGTTTAAGGTTTTCAAGTCATTGTCTCGACATGTTTTAAGCACTGTCAGTTTAAGTGAGGCTTTCCCCCTTGGCATGGTTAAGTACCAACATAGTTTTGGTCTGCTGCTGCAAGAGGTTCTAAGAACTGCTCATCTTGCATGGTTAAGTATCATTGTTTGTATGTATGTTTGTTTCTACATTGTTCTTACTAATATTATTTATGTACATGTTTTGTGTTTGCAGAAAAGTTTTTCTTGCTTTCTATTGAGAGTCAAGGACTCAAGGCTCTTCCTTCGTCTATATACAAAAAAAAAAAGAAAGGATCATCGTGTCCTATTGTTTCTACTGTGCTTTATGTTTGACATTTCATTTATCTGTAGCAATTAAACCCATATAAATAATAAGATTGTATCTTGTTCCTGAGATACTGAAGGAGGTATGCCTTATAGAGGTAGCTTGTGGATGCATGACGAGTTGGTCGATGGTGGAAAGCCCGGGGGTACAGTCAAGGTAAATTATATTTTGAACTTTTTAGGATGTTAACCATCATTTGGCTGAACAAGTTGCCAATAAAACATCTGATATGTAAACCTTTTAGGCTTCGGATAAAGAAAAATCTGATTTGGCATGCGAGGGTGTCGTCTTCTTTACTGGAGATCTAGCATAGCATTTATCCAAGGTTTGATATCATTTCTTTAGCAATATGTTAAATCTATAAATACTATCTTTCTTATTAAATGATTTTAAAATGTATTATTTTAGATGTAGCTCTTTTATATTTTAAATTAATTCAAACTTTAGAGTGGGCTTACATTTTGTGCTATGCTGTTGCACTTGCTCAAATGTCATGCTCAAGAAACAGATATGATGTCACTCGAGTAGTGTAAAATGCTATAATCTTTTGTCACAAGATGCAATAGATCTTCGGTTTAAACTTAAATACTTTTTAATGTTTTATGTAGAAGTTACTTTTGATGTTAAATGGACCAATTGGTTAATGTAATGTATAATAGTTTGAAATTGAATATCTTCATTTGTATGATAATCGGCTATGGACCAAAATTCTTGTCTTTTTTTTATGATATAATGTTAAATGTCTTTTAATTGTATCAGAAATAGGAGTAGACGCCACAATATTAGTTGGCTGATTGGGTAATTAACTTAAAAATTACTACAACAATTGTCCTACAATTGTCGTATGTAACTTGTATTTCCCTCAACTCCTAAGCATGCATCTTGCTAATTTTAAGCCGGCAGTGCTTGCTCCGTTTGAGATTGGAAGCGGGTTCTGGGCACATTGATTGCTCAAGTATAATCCTGATGCAGATAACCGCGAAGTGGGCTTGGTTCAGGTGTGAATCGTGCGGTGAACATTTGAGGCGTGGCCAGGTGAACATTTGATTTCTTAATTTGTAGTTAGAAGCAATATATAGGTGATCAAACAGTTAGGAGATGTTTCAAGATCGGAGAAAAAGGCAGGGGAAATTTTGTTTACGATGGGAACCAATTTTTGTTTCCAACTTGGCGGATAAAGAAGAACGGTTGAACAGCCATTAAGGGGCGATATGAGATGATACATCTGTTGATGAGGTGAGCCTGCTGGAGGCAACTTGACTACACCATTATTAAACCCATCTCCTAAAAGCTAGTTTATATTTAGTTAACTTAGATTCAACAGCCATATATATATAATGCTGACTGATCAAGCTAGAGCCTTGGTAACATCTCAAATCTAGTTCTCCTTTTTACTAAAGTATAATGTTTTAATGTCTTTCAATTGTATCAGGAATAGGAGTAGACTCCACAACATAAGTTGTCTTGCAAATTGTAATGTTATTATACTTCTAAAGGTGGAATAGCGTTTGATATTCAGTCGGAATAAAAGAAAACAAAATATATCAAAGATTTTTCGGTAACCCTTTTAATGTCTATATAACAGCATTGACCTTGATATCATATACGGATGCATCTTTTTTAAGCTCTCCTGCTTCATGCTTCTTCTGGTTCATCAGCCTTTCTTCTGCGTTGAACTTGGGAATTTTTACCATCAAGTAGTCTTCACCTTCGTGAGTAAGAAAGTATGCCTGTATATCTGATCTTATTTTGAATTTCAAATAATAATCTTCTTCTGTTAACAGAAATTGGCTTTGATACATGTGATGTGTTGCTTTGAATTCATCATACACTACCCCTCTTATGTAAAATTTGTTGCGGTCCACCGTCACCCTCAAGTTTTCATGGGAAATGACTCCCTTCATCGGTACAACCATGGTGAGACAGTGGTCCTCGTCCAGGGGGTCTAATGGCATAATTACCGTTGCACCAATACGATAAGTCCTCATCTCGGTGAGTAGCCCGAATTGATTAAATATATCTAATTCATCAAGGTAAAAAACAAAAACAACGGTTCATAAACTCACTAGTTAGAACTGATGTGTAGACTATGATCAATATGTTCAAGTAAAGTATATCTATTATGTATATATACAATAGCAAAGTCCAATAATAAAAAAAAACTGGATAAATATAATATTAAAAGAGAAGAAAACTAACTTTCATATAAGAAGCTAGGAATCCTATTAATGGCAACGTTGCGAACACGATGGAGATTATTCTTAAAACCATGACGATTGTTGGTGGTGCTAAAGAAACAGCGTTGATGATGAGTAGCCGCCAAAGTACGTGGTGAGATGACACACCGGGGAAGCCTGGAGGCAACAACCTTTACTAAGGAACCCATATATCTCCTCCTCCTCCTCCTATATATACCAGAGATGAATAATGTGTTATCAGTTTATCCAAATAACAATGACTTATTTATTAATCTTTGTAATTGTGGATATGTAGAATGATGTAAATACATACCTGAAAAATGGGTGCGACAATACTGTACGTGTTAGGGGTTGGATGACAATCGACAAATGACAAATAAATGAAAACCCTCTAAAAGGCTGGTTAAGTTAACAATGATTAAATGGGCCATTGTACGGGCTAATGGATATCTATCCATTTCATATATGGCCCGGCCCTGGCCCACTAAGTATCATCACAGATCAACTTATCTTTTTGCATGTTATTATTACAAAGGATTAAATTTCAATAACAAGGATAAAAATGAAATGTTAGTTGGATTGGCTTTCAAAAAAAAAAAAAAAGGTTTCCTTCATGAGTTAGCAAAGAGTTTATCCATTCTTTTCTTATTTTTACTTAGGCAATATATTTAATTTTTTGGATGATCATACGTATTTAATTACTCCATTTCTCCATAGGATTCTCCAAATGGAAGAAAAGATTGAGTATCTGCGTGTTCGATTAAAACAAACTTCCTTAACACCTTAATTACAAAGAAGGAAAAGATATATTAATATTAATTAGGTAGGGATATATATGCGATTATTTGAATTGAATTTGAATGCCTCGTTAATATATATATGAATGTGTTGTTAAACACTTAAATAAAGATAATTAGTTCTGCACTATGTTAGTTTTATGGACTTTTAATGCATCAAAATGATGTTTTTTAGGTGTTCTCACCGTTCTTATTTTAAGAGTGTTCTCACCTATATATATATATATATATATCAACAAAGAAAAGCGAACCCATATATATACATAATCATTAGGCAGTGTGTACGTATATAATTACAGTTAATATTGATTTTATTACTCGTATCATTTCTATCTAAAAAGATAAAGGGTCATTTATTATAAGAGATATACTGTATTTGGGAGGGATATATGGGATCATTTAAATGCCTCGTTAATATATAAAATGGAGTAACTAACAAACAATTAAACCCTAAAATATACGAGAGTATAGTAGTGTGTATATATAAACAAAAAATAATTACAGTTTGATTTGGTAGGAAGGAATAATTAATATACGGAAGATCGATGGGATGTTCGTGGAAGCAGATGATGAAGAATGCTACGAGGATGTTGTTGATCGACAGATCTCGGCCCCAGTTCATTCGTTACTCCTCAGAGTTTAGAGCATCGCATTGTTATAATAAGTGCGTTGAACCCCAAATCCCTTCCTCATCTCTCTTTGGTAAGTACCTACTCTCTTTGTAGTTTGTATATATATATATATATATGTATATCGATCGATCAGTTTGTATTTTTACCCGAATGCCTTTAGGATCTCTTTTAATTTGGATGTCGATATCACCTCGTGATGATATTTCAATTTCAATCTGAAGCGCATGCACCTAGCTACCTACCCTTATGATAATAATAATTCACATTAATTTGTTATCTAATAATTAATACTAACTGCATATATATTTTATTAGTTAATAACTAATGCTACTCGATCATATTCTAATTTTTGGCCTGAAATTTTGAAAACTTGAAATGGATATATAAAATTTATGTTTACATATGTGCAGTAGAATCTTGAGAGTAGTATAATTCTACTGGAACTTTTTAAGTATGCATGGTTCACATGATGCATAGACTTGATTGTGACAACTTAGTGGTTTAACTAATTTGCTTAAATATGCATTTGTGACAAGATAAGTTGTGGTCGAGATATAGAAGCTAGCAACAAGAACCATTATTGGTAACATGCATCTTCATAAGAATAGATAGCCTCATCCGAGTGCGGAGGATCCACTAAATGTTTGCTAACTAAATTGCCGGCCTCTCAAAGCAAATTAATTTTTGATTATATTCAGATGATAATAGTTTGAATGATCGTGATGCTTTTGATTGCCAAGGTAATTTAGTTAGATGATACTCTTATTTGTGTTTTATCTCAGACGGGTTTATAAAAACAACAAAGAGGATGAGTCGGTTTTATAAAAGAACGCTTTTTGAGCATGTTCCTTCAAGTCTGTTGGTTAGGCCACATGGGTGCGAAGAAACTGATGAAGCTGTACACTTTTTCGTGCCGATGCATGAAATAGATGGAAAGGACATCAAGGTATTGGTTAAGAAGAAAAACGTTACCAAGGTGATGGAGTGTTTGAAGCCACCCGAGGCTACAAAAGGTATGTTTGCTATATTGATTTACCAGATACTGATTCACCTGTCAAAATGTATACTACCCGCGGTGTCAAAGCTAGAAAGATTGGTAGCTCGACGGTTGAGATCGTTATTCCCAAGTCGAAACAACATGAAAAACCAAATGAAGATGATAATAAAAATGATCCTACTTTTTATGATAGGGACAAAGCTATCAAGATGTTCGATGGTGCAACGGTTGAGGTCACTACTTTAAAGCGAAAACAACATCCAGATGATGATGATGATATTGAATCTATAAGGACCTTTGATATCAAGTTCCATCCTACTAATAATGGGGATGGAGACAGCAACAATAATGCGGATGACGAATGCGATTGTTGTGATGGGCGACACAATTTCTCCCTCCAAAGATCTTATGCTTCTATAACAAAATTATTATTCTAAAAGAATACTAATAGTATTTTTTTTTCTTTCGGATATGTCCCTTTTAAAAACTTATGTTAAGAATAATTTTGTTTTACATGTAAGTTTATTTCTTTTCAGACTCGGCCCTAATAATAAATTCCTAGTAATTTATTGTTTTCATACTTTCGAAGTGGTGTTATGGTAGAAAATAAACATATACTCCGTATTATGTTTTAATGTTTTATGTCGTGTTTAAGACTTTTAAGTTAGCTTCCGTTAGAATATATCGCTCAACTAAATATAATTTTGAAACGATGTTATACCCACTACATCTATATATATCCTATTATATGGGTGGCTATCAAATATTATCATTATTTGATGGTAACCGTCAAAATCGAAAAAATTACATTTTTTATTTTGTTTATCCATCTTGGATGCATATTCATCAAAATGATGTATATAAAAAAAAACCGTTTATTTTGACGGAATTGACAAATAAATGAAAACTTTCTAAAAGGCTGATTAAATTAACAATGATTAGATGGGCCATTGTACGGGCTAATGGATATCTGTCCATTTCATATATGGCCTAGTCTACTAAATATCATCACAGATTCACAGATCATACTTTGTAAATGCTACATATATCTATCCATACTTCTGTGAATCAAAAACAATTCTAAAACTAGTTGCTAAGATATAAATATGTATCTCAAAATAGGGAAAAAATATGCATGCCAATTTTGCTAAAGAAAAGATTAACAATGATTAATTAGATGGGCCATTGTACGGGCTAAGGGATATCTGTCCATTTCATATATGGCCCGACCCACTAAATATCATCACTACATACATGTTTTAATTTCAAGTTTTACACCTCTTATATAAGAAGAAAAAAATAATTCTACGTTATCTATACTATATTATAAAGAAAATACCCCATTGTTGAAAGTTACACAACTGGAATTGTCTAAAATACCCTTAATGGTTTAATTACAGTATGAGTCTTTTATATTTTTTAAATTTTAAGATATTTCCAAAATCCTTTACATCATCAATTATCGACGTCGCCTCTATCACCAACAGTTGCCTCCACCACCACACCGTCACCCCCATAACCACCGCCGCATTACGCGGGTAACGTGCTAGTGAAGCAAAACACAAATAAGTAATGATGCAGCAAAAAGTTGCAAGACTGAATACAATTTATCAAGACCCAAAAGGTTTATCTATTTAACTTAAAATCAAGACTGAATAAAACTAGTTAAGTAGGACTTATTGTATATTTTGAGCCTTTTTATCATTTTCTGAAAGAAAGAATAATTATAAACAACCAACCAAACAAACAAAAACCTAATAAGAATTGTAAAAACAGATAAAAAAAAAAAATCAGACATGATGTTTTTGGTTTTCAAATAGCTAAAACCCGAACCAAAACAAAGCATGCTTTCCCAACTTTGTATTGTAACAAATCGGTTCTTAACTTCCTTATGCATAATGGGTTTGGTAGATTAAGAGCAATGGACTCATTCCATTACTTGTATCGGACCTTTGGTCCGTTTGTGGGCATCTAATATGTATACCTATGTTGAAAGGTTGAAACATTTGATTTAATTTAATCGATCTTCTTGAATTTTTTTGGAGCTTGGATGTAAGTGCGTGACTCGGTCTAAAAAAAATAGAATAATTGCTATTGTAATTTGTAAATTCAAGTGACTTGTATAAAACTAGCCAGCTTGTGGACTTGTAGTAGTATACATTTTGATCAAATAACTTGGATCATTCACTTATATCCATACTATAACATCTTCTTTTGATGGTGAACTTATGAATGTGGTTGGTGGCTCATTGGTAAGGTCTTTAACATTGGGAGGATCTATCTGGGTTCGAGTCCCACTTCTCACATTTGTGAGAGTGAATTAATAATGGTTTTTCGAGAGTCCTAGTTCTAGGCATACTCCTAATTTAAGAGTAGGAGTAGGAGTAGAATAAAATAGAATATCGTTAAAAAAATGATTGAAATTCAACTTTTTTGGGTTCAACATATTGCTTATATTCTTATAATAGTAATTATTATGGATATGGATGATTAATATTTTGTAGGAGTCTTGAGTTATGAGAAACAAATGCATGATTGGGTTTCTAATGGTCAACGGGCTGCTACTTTTGGGATGAGTTATGGATCTTGGGCTAAAGCTGCTTTTATAAAGGACTCCTTGAAGACCTAAATTGAGTAGAAGCAACATAACAAGAAAGATTGGGTGGCGTGCTACACTGTTGAAACAAATTCTTCTGAGAGTCGCTCGATCTAATTTGGGTCTTATATGTTGAAAACACATTTTATTCATTTTGTAACAAAATTGTACTATCATCACTAAAATCATTTGAGTTTTGATATCATATGACTTTTCTTGTGTCATTTACTCCTCGAAATCTATTACCAAAATATTATTTTATTATTATGTATATCTTATTCCTTTTCACCTTCTTGTTCTCCACTCCTTTCTTTCTATTATGTGTAGTGTATATACTATGTGAAGAAGATAAAAACATATTTAATCTTCTTTATGTACATAGTTAACTTTCATAGCTATATGTTTGAAACGTATAACTTTTACATTAACTTTCATAGCAATATGTTTGAAACGTATAACTTTGTCCACAAGTATAACTTATTCTAAAGAATTTTGGTCTCAAGAACAATGGTTATATGAATATATTAAGTCAGGGATGCTATTTTCGTTAGTAAGCAGATAAATCAGGCCTAATAAACCACTAGCTAATCACACTTAGTATTACTTAATAACACAGTGTAAGCCAATAATCAATTATTTCTCAAAGATACAAATACCAAGTCAGCCTTAGAAACTAAAGTAACCCACTTGAGTAACACAATCTTTGGATAATACTTGAACTATAGCTTAACATATAATAGGTTAGGACAGAAAATGAAACATGCTTCAATAAAAAGTGACTAACAAGCAGCCACAAAATTATCCTAATAAGCTAATTACATCAAGGCAGACAAATAATGCTTAACACAGGGGAAACATGGCAGTACCATGACCTACCCATAATCCCATTTTTCCATGACCCATAGTCCCGTTTTGCCATGACCCACAACAATATAGTTATCTCTATAATATAGTAGTATGTATATCATGACCCATAATCCCATTTTGCCACCTCTAAGGCTGGTCCATGAAAGAATACATGAAGTAATTTCATTTTTCAAAATAATAGACATAACCTGTACTCGGGATGCATCTTCACTTGAAATATGTGCCCTAGATGTAAAATCCCCGTAATTGTCTTGGAATGTACTCTGGAAAAGCCGAAGCTCCGTTCTAAAGTCATCAACGGCTTCATTCAAGACTTGAATTTGCTTATCTTGAGCTTCCATTTTTTTTGTTTTGGGATTCTATTTGCTTTCTTTGGGACTCATTTTGAGCCAAAAGTGTGACAACTGGACTTTGACTCGAGCAATTTTCTCCTCTCATTCTTCAAAGTTCAATGCTAAAACTTGTTACTTGTGATTTTGTTACTCTAGCTCCCCAAAGACGAGCTCGTCCAGGCCTATCGGGACCCCTAAGCTCAGTCATAACTTCTCTCTCAATGACAACCCTTTTATGGATATCAACACATTCAGAACCACCGTGCTCTAAAACTTTATTCGAAACTTCTTCGTTTGCTCAATCCTAAAACAAAACAAGTAAAAGCTTTTACCCTGACAAAAATTCCTATGTATGACCAGAAAAAATTATCAGAAAAAACTCAAGAAATTGACCAGAACAAGCATAGCTTACATATATCAGAAACTACACTAGACAACATGAAATTGACGAGATATCCGGCTAAAATATGACTTCAGATATCTGACTTCAAAACTAATAGAGCAGATAATTGCATACCATAAATTCTCTAGATGCATCTTTAATGTATTTCCCTTCTTTTGTTTGATAAGCCATTTCAAACATCTCCAAAGGTTTAACATCTCTTTTATACTTTAGTTTCTATAGTTTTATTAGATAATACTTAAATAGGATATATAATTAAGGAACAGAAATAGATATAAATCGTTACAAACTTTTAGCTAAAACTCACAAATTCATCTCTTAGTCGTGCAAAACTCTTGGCCCGAGTTGCACGGCTATGAAGATCATGCTCACCTCTTGCCTTCTTTCCATTTTCAGATAATTTCTACATTTACATTAAATGAAGCACATATCAGTAAAAGGGCTTATAAAAATCAAAATCTGGCAATGTGAGCCATGGAGAAATCTCATTAGTAGTGAAAAATCAGAATTACCTGTGAATCTTCTGATCTAAGGTGGCTTTTATACAATTCCCATTGGTAGTGAAAAGTATTGGGAGGTGGTTCAACCAAATTAAGTGCATGTAGAATTTGTTCTTTCGTATACTCAATCTCTTGTACATTATCTCCTCCAATGTTATCAGCTTCATTGAGTCTCGTTGCAACCAACCTCAATATATCTAGAACTTTGATCATGTTCACTACTTAAATATTTAGAAGTCCTGCAATGATGACACGATTGTTGGGCTTCCCGGTCACCCCAATAAATCATGCAATCATTAGGACATGCATCAATTTTTTGGTACCCGAGCCCTAGATCCTGAGTCAATTTCTTGGCCTCATTGACAGATGAAGGTAGTGATGTCAAATGAGGAAATGCGTCACTTATAAGCTCTACCAACATGCCTAAACCTTTGTTAGATATACCAGCTATGCATTTAATTTGATACAAATGTAAAGTGAATGACAAATTAGAATATTTGCAACCCGGATAAAGTTCTTTATCGCATTCTTCCAACAACTTCATATACCGATTGTTTTCACCACTGCTATCACATTGATTTTCACCAGTGTTATCACATTGTTGTAAGGATTAACACCACCTGTTTCAGCAATATTTCCTACACCAATATTTCCTTCAACCTCATAATCCCTTAATTCTTCGTTATTCAAAGGTGGGGAAGTTACACCAAAAGCATCTCGAACAAGACGTCCATATTGTCTCCATCATGAAACATTTCTTGAGCACTAGTGAGTTGTGATAGTGGCAGAGGTGTACAATTTCACCCATGAAAGGTCCAGGTTGTATAACCCAGTAAAAAGCCATATCTTTATATGTACATGAGCAATATCCGCGTCTAACCATACAGCACCTTTAAGCAATGACAAACAATTGACCCTCTAACAGCTTTGACACGTGCAAAATCGATGAAAGACTCGACTCCATCTTTAAAACTTTTGCTTGTTATATGAGTTTTCATCCAACTTTTATCCATTTTTCAACTTACCTATATATACCATAAGATCAGTCACATTATATACTACATTGGGACCTGACCACACTACTCACGAATGTGATAATAAGAATTTAATTTGTTTGCGTTTAAATATGTGATAAATATATTCATCTCTTCACATATATATATATAAGTGTGAACTAGTTACACTTTTAAAAGCGTGAATATATTTGTTTACATTTAAAAGTGTGAGTTTTTTAACAACTTTTCATATATTTAACACTTATAAATGTGTATAAATTTTTAACGTTCTCGAATGTGAACTTTATAATAAAATTACTTCACGCTTTTATAAAATGTGAACAAAAATGTGTGAATAAATAAACAATTTGTTGTAGTGATATTTGCACATTTTTTCGTTAACAGCTAGTTTCAAATTAGATTAACAAAACTAAATCGGTTTAGAATCGAGATATTCAATCAAGCCCGTCAACATGTTAACTCGAACATGTCAAACGTAAAACGTATAACTATCACGTTCAAAGCGAGTGTTAAACGAGCCGTTTCGTTTTTAAAATACTTGCGTTAATAATCGCGTATTCGATCCAAACGACACGATTTATCGGCTTCGTTTCGACATTCGAACCTTGGTGCCCAAGTAACCTATCGCCTATATAACACCCCCCCCCCCCCCCCCCCCCAATTCATCACTCTAACAACAATAACATCATCATCATCATAAAACAAAATAACAAACAAACCCATTGTTTCCTTCACCCCCAGAAAAATGAGGAACAAGTACGTTTCAATTAAATTCATCACGAACAAACTCACCCAGATCCGAGAATATGCTTCTTCATCTCCATCCAAAGGAATAGCCAACTCAGAAATCCACCACGAGCTGATTCGTAAGCTTGAAAGGAATAGCCGTCAAGCTGTTGCAAACTTGAATAGTTTGAAAGGAAAGGTGAAGCTATTATCTTATACTCAATACCCAGCTTCTGGAAAAGAAGTGGAGAGATATGATATGGGTGGGCCATTTAAGAAATTTCAGCTTACATCTTATACTGATGAAGCGGGTCGTAATTACGCGTATGCAGTTATTAAGAAAGGAAGAGGACAACAGGATCATCCCTTTTATTGGACTGTCCCTCCTAAAAGAGGTGTAACTGTGGAACTTTAAATGGGTAAGAAGACGAAGGAGGAGGAGGAGGAGGAGGAAGAAGAGGAGAATAAAAAGAATAAGGGGATGAAAACAAATTCGGTGCTTGTGGTGACTTATAAGGAGGAGGAGGAGGAGGTGGTGGAGAAGATAGATGAATGGAAGAGAGGGGTAGATTTTCCTTTTTTCCAAATCATCTAAAACTAGAAGGAAATAATTTTGAACAAAATGTATTTGATTTTCCTTCAAATTGTTCCACTTTATTTCTTTTCTCGTTTAAGCAAAACTCAAGAACACAACAAATTTTAAAATCCTTCACAATCTTTTCCTTTCTTTTCAACAAAAAACTCAAGAACACGACGTTAAATAAAATTCAAAAACACAAAATATTTTAAAATCCTTCACAATATTTTCCTTTATTTCCAACAAAAAAAACTCAAGAACATAGTGAAAAGGACTAGGCAGGAGGCTCAAATATCATGATGAATCATTTTGATGATAGATCAAAAAATAGTATCATAGTATATGGCATGTTGAGCGGAACAATAACATAACTTTTTTATATGAGAGGGGGGAGATCCTAATTACTGACCAAATAGCTACAAATTCCTGACTCGTGGATTAGAAAAGAATTTAAAAGGAAATATTGACAACCAGCTTGATAATTCCTTGGAAAATATAAATAGATTTTCAACATATTAGCAACAAAATCGATAGTCCATAATACTTGGTCCATAAGTAATCGTTTGCCTTTATAAACTCCCCCCAATTTCACTCTAAAAATAACATAATCGTAAAACAAACAAACAAACAAACACACCGATTATTCATTCGCCCCCAGAAAAATGATGAACAAGTTGTCTCCAACAAATCTCATGGAGAAATCAACAAATTTCTTCATGAACACATTCAACCAACTCCATTACTTAGCTTCTTCACCCAAAAACATAACCTAATCCGAACTCATAAGGAGTTGATCAAAAAGCTTGCTAACCCGAAAGCAACCGCAAACTTAAGCCGCTTGAACGAGAATGTGCAGGTGTTATCCGATAATACCGATGATTTCGGAAAAAATGTCAAGAAATATCGTATAGAATGGTCGTTTAAAAATTTTCAATTAATATCCCGGGTTGATGAAATGGGTATGTTACATGTCTATGCCGTGGATAAAAAGGGCAGGGAAAAAAGATCCCACCTTTTACTTGAATTATCGTATCCCAACTGGTAAGAATGTGATAGTTGAGATTGAGGAGGAGGAGAAGAAGAAGAAGAAGAAGAAGAAGAAGAAGAAGAAGAAGGGATGATGAAAACAGAAGATTTGGTCCTTGTGGTGACATATGATCCAGAGGAGGAGGAGTAAGGTTTAGTACGTCCGTAATATGTTTTCATGATCTGATCGAGTAGTACTTTGTTGTAATCCATTATATATCTATATATACGAGACAAAGACCAGCGCGTTGCGGCGGTAAGATGGTGAGGGTGATAGGTCATAGAGTGTAATAGGTCATAGGATGTAATATGTCATAGAGTGTGATAGTCAAATGCTTTAGCCACACGGGCTCCGCTCTCGGATTTAAAAATTCGTCAAAAGTATAGCGAATGACATTTCTGACAAAAAAACATGAAATTTTAAAAAGACTCATATAATTTTTATAATTTATGGATGTACGATTTTAAGATAAAATACTTTGAATGAATTAAAGAAATAAAATGATTTATGAAGAAGAGGGAAAAATGAGTGGTTGAGATTTGAGGAGAGAGAAAAATGAGTACGTTGAGATGTATATATATGTATTGTACATTATGTATTAGTAGGTATACATTGTTGAAAAGTTTAAAAAAAAATTGAAGGAAACAAAGGCTTTATAATGTAGCAAAATTAGAGATATATTATAGTTATAAGTAGTAGTAGTAGTGTTATCGATGAGGATTTGTAATGATATATGCAATGTTTTAATATAATATATGGGATTTATTATTTTGTTGTTATTGTTTGATTATGATTTCAACATAACAGAGTATTTTTTTATATATATATTTTATCATCATTACTCCCTGGTTCAGGGTTCGAGACTTTTATATATATATATATATATATATATTTAGTTTTCATTTTTCAATGCTTTACCCATTTTCTAACTTATCACAATATATTTGTCTCATCTCATCGATCATGGCGTAGAAATGTATCGTTTAAAGTTTTTAAGTTTAAGTTATTAAAAAATAATTGTAGCAGTCATTTTATATGCAGAAATGCACAATGTATATTTGTAAGTATTATTTCTATGTTATATTTTCTTATTACGTCTATGAAATCTTTATAAATATCTAAAAATTTACAAAGTTTTCCTTTAACTATATATATAATAAGTATTTATCACGTTATCGTTTTATGCTCGTACACAAGAAAACAATCTTTATCTATTGCACTGTCATGATATCTATGGTTCAAGTAGCAAAATGATGGTTGGCTGCTTCAATATAAATCCGGTTTATTCTATTCTATATTTCTATTAGCCACATTTCATATCTCTTAGGCATCTTAATAAAATAGTGGGTTAGTTGTTTACGAGTTTAGCAGGAGCATCTTTTGACGATCTCGCCCTAAGCATCAAAAAGCTCAAGACTGACCTGTTATTGCCTGTTTTTCAAACACGTTCATGTAACCCGCAATCAAGAAGCATCAAACTTATATAGTTGTATTCATTATATAGAAAACTTAAAAGAGAATAGGTTACATTAAAATGTTTGAAAAACTAGAAAGTTGTAAATGAAATATGGAATTAAAGCATCTATGTAAGCTAGTAATTTGGACCCACCACTACTGTATTTATATGCGTCAGCTTAAACAAGTCAACTTACGGGCCAAAACTTCCGATTTCCTATTGGTAAACTTATCTTGAAATTTAGGTCAAAATAATTAAGATCTCGACTGTACTATCAAAATCAATTGAAATCTTCTCAAATGTAACGACATATGCTTGTTTGACGGAGCAACGAGTAAAACGCCTAGTTTGAGGTATATTCTTTGAGACTTCAAAAGAATCATATATGTAAGATCGTCATTTGCGTTTGGTTTTCTACCTTTCATATTCCCGATCCTCACAATTAAACCTATAACAGAACTATAGTAAGCTAAATTTTCAATAATGTACGTGTTTGTGTACTTCAGTTAAAAAAAAATTCAACCTTTGGTTTTCCAAAATTGTTTTATGTAACTTATATTTACCTCTCATCCCATCAAGGAAAAATAATTTGAGATCATGTTTATAAAAAATAAAAAAAAAAGTTTCAAAGAACCAAATTTCAGCCACCCATTTTCATTTTTCTCCTCAATCTAAATTATTCATTTTTTTTTGTCTCTTCTGCATAAATCATTTTATTCATCTAATTCAATCAAAAAATTCTATCTCAAAAACCATATCTCGATAAATTATAAAAAATTATAAGGTGTTCTTAAAATTTTATGTTCTTTCATTAGAGAGGTCATTCGATATATATTCAACGAATTTTTAAATCTGGAGGCGGAGCCCGTCAAGTAGATGACCCAATCACCGATCGATCACTCTATGACCTATCATTATTACCTATCACACTTTATGACTGATAACCTTAACCGTTGATATAGGGGCGACGTGTATATAAACAAATCACATTTTAAAGTTAATTTGATAGGCAGGAGGAATTTACGTACGGAAGATGAGACATTGTTGTTGGTTAAAGCAGCTTATGAATGACAAACAAAATGGGGTTCTTGATTGATGAAACTGAACTGAGTATACACGAAAATGATTGAAAATAAAGAAAACTAACAGAGGAAAAATGAGAAACTCTTTGTTGTGATATGAAGTACTTGAAAAATGAGCAGATACAAAGAACTATAAATAAGCAAACTACGAATCCACTACCAACGTCTAAGTCCACTATTAAGTAACTGACTCCACTACTAACGCCATGATCCCAACTACCCGGAATACTAGGACAACCAGGTGACCAATTCTTATTCTCAACAACTAAGTAAACAACTTAAATAAAACATCATAAATTAACTAGACTTCTACTGCCACGTCAATGTCATGTGACAAATGTGATGTTTACTTTTCAATGAATAATGCTTTGAGAGCGTTGGTGATCGACAGATCTGTGCCCCAGTTCATTCGTTTTTTATCAGAGTATAAAGCACCGTATCGTTTTCATAAGTACGTTGACCCCAAATCCCTTCGTCATCATCTCTCTTAGGTATGTACTATGTCACCTCATGATATATGCGCGCATTATATATGTGTGTGTAACTTTTAAACGCTTAATGACAGCTAACCTCAAGTCTCAACCTTCTCCTAATGCTTCCACATTTTTTAGTTTGTGTTAATAGTGGGAACCTATTTCACATATCTTGGTCATGTTAAATGAGGTCGAGACAAGTCTGGCTACAAGCGCATAAACACTTTCTTTTTTATTATTAAGATGCATAGACGTGTTATCTTTTGTAAGCAATATATGAGTGGTGTATATATAAGTCTTCTGAATGCTTCCTCTTAAGTGGATTACAGGTTATAAAAATGAAAAATGTATATTTTATTAGACTATCAAATTTATTTAAAATCAAGACTTGTAATAAAAATAATTCGGAACATGCCACTAAACAAATATAACTTTTTTTTTTGAATGAAATAGCAATATTAAACCAGAATACGCGGTGGCCCAAATCTCCTTGGCCCCAACATAAACCCGTCCTTGTGTAGTTGTATCCACTCAATATGTACTTGGCGACTTGGCGTAAATAATACTATAATAGATAGCTTTCAAAACCAGCAAGCATTTCCATTTTAGAGTTGGTAGATTGGTTCATGATGATATTTGGAGTAGTGGGTGTGAGTTCTACTTTCCATCATCATTATGATACGTACGCAAACAACAATTATACTAGAATTACACAACTACCAAATAGAACATATTGAAATCGGTTTCGTGACATGAAAGTATTATATTTATATTTAAAAATCTATATCAAGTTTGTTAACATTCTATACATTTTACTGTTATAACTCCAATCGAAAGCGACAACTTAAGTTATTTAATACGAGTACTATATATATGTTAATTAAGACAGAGGGTAACATCAACAAGCAAAAGTCAACCCGACCAAGGTATTAGTGGCGACGTCGCCGCTAATACTTTGACACTGACAGGGGCCCGCTAATTTCTCGTTCAAATTTACCATTACAAACATGGGGGCCCGCAGTATTAGCGGCGACGTCGCCGCTAATACCCTCTGTGGTGGGGTTACACATTTTCCCGTGGTGGGGTTACACATCCCGTTAATTAATTCCTTAAATTGAATTCTTGCAAAGTTTAATTTATACTTTCAAAACTAGCACGTTACCAACGCAATGCGGCGATGATCGTGGCAGGTGCGACGATTGGTGACAGATGAGGCATCGATTGATATAGATTATTGATATAAAGGGTTAATGGAGATATTTTAAAAGATAAAGGATTGATAGTATAACGTAATCATTAATGTTAAGGTGTAGTGTAACTGAAAATATCTTAGTGCTAAGTGAAAATATTACTCATATATTTTAAAGGTAGTAGATTAAAATATTACATGAAAGAGCATTTTAGACATTTCCCCCATGTAACTTTCAACATGAGGGTATAGATAAATAGTCAACAGCGTTATTTTTGTAAGACTTTTTATTTTAATATATAAATCTATTTGACTCCTAATCGTTAACTACACGTATGCTAAGAATGTAATTTTAAATTTAAAAAAAAAATCCTAATAATATCTTTTCACAAATTAAATAAAGACAGATGTTATTTGGGATCATGATATATATGAATATCTTATTGAGTAACAAAATTTGTCGATAACTATGCCTTTTATAATCTATTATAAAGCAAACTAAATAGTTTATTTTTAGAATCTCTTAAAATATTTATAGCATACATATTTTATATACTAAATTATCTTTATTAACTCTTTAAATCACATAAATATTTTACTATCAATTTTCTATCTTATTTACCAACGTTGCTACACAAGTCGCCACCGCCACGACGAACACGCCGCCGCCTATACCACCGTATTGCGCAGGTATTCGTCTAGTAAATTGTAACGATGATGATTCTTTTGGATAAATAGTTTCTAAGAAGAGTATAACTAATTTTACGTAATTGCTCAATCCATTCAATTTAAAATCTATTTGACGTTAAGAGAATTGATAGAAGTCCGAACTTTTAGGGGAATAGGTATTGGTGTATAGATATTTGAATCTTGGTTCATGATTTTAATCCATAAATCATAATTGGTACAAACTGGATATTGGATAATAACTCAAATCAGATCAGACTTTATCTTCTTTGTCTTTTTCGCATAATCGAGGATAAACAAGAATATTTATTGGTTGTGGTTTCCTTGTTATGCCGCTTGAAAGCTTCAGATAGTGTTTTATAGAGAATTACATTTTTGGTCTCTTAACTTATCACGTTTTGTATTTTATTACTCTAAAGTTGGGAAATACAAACATCAGTCCCAAACGTTGGTAAAATTCTGCAATTTACACTCCATTTGTCATTTCATATAGACTTCTACAACAAATAATCAACACCACCATACAAATAAACCAAGACAAAAACATGACGATAGTTTTTGATATAAATATTTCATTTGTCTCTATACAACTATATAAAACATAATTCCTTTCCTTTTTCTCAAATTTTAATTGCGAGGACTACAGTACCTTAAAAAATTTAGTGAAGTGATTGAAACTTATCAAAATATTGAAAAGACAAGGAACAAAAATATACAAACAATATACCTTAAGGATGATTTCGTGAGTAAACACTAAAATGAGATATACTGTTGTATTGTCTCCCTCCCATAAAACAGAGAAGAAGAAAGACAACATTTTTGACTATAAAATACTATGTAATATCTCGATTCAACCAAATTCGCCAAAACAACAATTCTTCCTATCATCACCATCATCATCAGCAGCAGCTTTCTACTTTTATTTCATTTTAATTCGGTATGTATATCCACACGTATATATATCTAATTGTTTCATTTTGTATTTACTTTTAGACAAAGTAAAAGTTTTTTTTTCCTTTAGTTTTTCCAGATTCCTTTGCTTTATCATTTTTAGATCTTTATCCTTTCTTCATTATTATTGTAGATAACTAGTTTATGTTATTTTTAGTACATCAATATATACTGTACTACAAAAGTTTAAGGTTGATTAGGATTCATAATTTTCAGATTTGTTTGATCAAAAGTCAACTAATTGACCCATCTCAGTTATTTCTTTTTTTTTTTTTTTTTTTTTTTTTGAATAAATTGTGTGTGCCCTATATATATGTATAGATAGATATATTTTTAATTTTTTTTAATATAGATTTAGGTATAGAGCCATAGTCCATAGAGGGACCATGATGAGAATTTAATGTACCAACGGACCGTTGGCCTAGATGATCGGATACCACTAGGTGTATTTTTAGCTGGACCCCGTGCGCGCATCTTAGAAGTAAATTGAAACTTTTTACGAAAATTTATACAGGTGTGTGGTTTACGAGCACCCCTGAATCTGCCCGTGTATGGGACGTAATTGAATAGGTGTGAATGCAAATGCAACCAATGCAAGTTTTTTCTATGATGATATTTTGTATGCTTCTTGGTACTCCAAGAAGCTTGGTGTCTTTCCAACCATTGACTGACCAGATCACGAGATTTAAGTTCACTATCACACAACTTGAACATAGATAGTAAAGCTTTTTGTATGGGGGTTTTTGTGGCCTTGCAAGGCGTAATTGCATGAGGGAGGTTTGAACCTTAGGCCTCCCGCTCTTTGGGGAAAGTAGGCGATGACCAACTTGACCCCCTGGTCATCTGTTGGTGTTCAATTAGTTGAGATAACCAAAAATTGGAAAACAAATAAGTAACCTTTTTTGGGTGGTCTTTTTTGTGGGTGTGGGTTCTACAAAGGTAGGTAAGTTAGTACCACATAGCAATAAATTAATCTGCGAAACGTCTTACATTTACTGGGCTCAGTACATGGTCAAGTATCCTCAGCTCATTTGTGGTTGCAAATAATGGGCAGGGCTATGCATCAAATGAGGACCCCCTACCCCTACTGGGTGTAAGTGACTAGGGTCTGTAACAAAACCACGAGTCTTTATTGACTTTAGGCTGGGAGAAAGACATGCATATATTAGGTGGTGTGTTATTTATGTCTGAAATGGTTGTTGAAGTTCCTGTACAAACAGATAATATGCTTTAAGTTGTATTCCTAGCCGATGTGTTTATTCCGATAATTAGGATCTGCTACCTCTCATATGAAAAGATTAATGCTTTTATTGTTCCGTTCAACATGCCATATGCTATGAAACTATTTTTGTATCTATCATCAAAACAATTCATATTGATATTTGAGGTTCCTGCCTAGTCCTTTTATCTTTTAATAATTCACAAGTGAATGGAATCTAAAAATGGAACAGGGGAGGGTTCATTAATATGGTAGGGGAGTAGGTCCGATAATTAGTCGGTTATCCATTGTACTTGTTTCGACATTGATACCTTTGGTGATTTTCTTTCCATAAACAGTTTTTGTTTACTACTATCATCTAGATATAAATGCTATCAGGACATCATAGATCCAAATACTAGATCATCATGAATCTCAATGTAATTAAGGCGTTTTATAGCCTATGCGAGTATTCTTTATTACCATTTATTTACCGAGACTTGCTGTATCTTTTCTTAACAGCAGAATTTATCTCCAATCATCAGTCAATTGCCATGGCCCACGAGTTTTCTTTCATGGTATTGTTCTATTCTGGGCATATAGACCTGTCCATATAGTAAGGTCATTATATAGCCAAGAGTTGCAGCTGCATAAGTTGTGAGAGTTTGAGCCTGACTGACCTTGGAAAGATGGAAGCTTGCCAGACCCTAAACTCAGACACAACCAATGAATTAAAACACTACCAGTTGACTCCACTAAGGCTCTTAAGGGGTCTGGCATGCTTAATTGTGTACCTTTCCACAGCCTTCATGTGCATGGTTTATTTTTCTCCTGTGATCGCAGTTTTTCTCCGTCTTTTTAGCCTACATTATAGCAGGAAGATTGCATCATTCCTTTTTGGTCTTTGGCTAGCTATGTGGCCTTTCTTGTTTGAAAAGATTAACAAAACCAAAGTTATTTTTTCTGGAGAGCATGTTCCAGAAGGAGAACGACGTGTCTTACTTATTGCTAACCACAGAACCGAAGTTGATTGGATGTATCTTTGGGATCTTGCACTGAGAAAAGGTTGCATAGCATACATCAAATATGTTCTTAAAAGGAGCTTGATGAAGTTGCCTATATTTGGTTGGGCATTTCATGTGTTTGAGTTCATTTCAGTAGAGAGAAAGTGGGAAGTAGATGAAACTATCATGCGGAATTCGCTCTCAACCTTTACCGATCCAGTTGACCCTTTGTGGCTTGCTGTCTTTCCCGAGGGAACTGATTTTACGTAAGTACTCAATTACCCTTTCATCTTTTATTTGCTATACAAAATAAAAGAGAACTCTGGAAATTATTTGCTAGTTACTTCCATATGTGATACCTTCTTGCACATTTTTTTTATTGGTCACCTAGCAAATAACTGTGTCTACTTTACTGCCACTTACATTTTTTGATACGATTTGGTCTTTATATCCAGAGAACAAAAGTGCATAAAAAGTCAAGATTTTGCTGCAGAAAATGATTTACCTATACTAAAAAATGTGCTGCTCCCAAAAACAAGAGGTTTCTATGCTTGTGTGGAATCTTTAAGGGGCTCTCTGGACGCAGGTTATCAATCTGCCTCAGATTTTTATTTAAGCATCTTATATATTATGAACTTCAATAATTATTCCTGAATAAAAAATGCTCTTCATGATTGTTTCTATATGCCCCTAAAAAACTCTAGCTTAGTTTTGATTGAGCAACTACGCATGACTTTTTTTTTATGAGCATGTATTTGATTCTTTGGTTGATGAGTAGTTTAGTGGTATTTCAGTTGGAATCCAAAAGACTTATAAGAGCCACCAAGTCTTTTATAAAAGCCAGCATTCATAAGTGTTTCACAAAATTTGTAATGTATATGGGATAGGAATTGTCAAGCATGATAGTGAATGTGATCCTTAACCCAGTTTAGACTGAATTGAAGTTGTATTATAACCACTCTAATAGGCATAAAGTTTCATCACTACCAATACAAAACTTCTTGTCCAGATCTTTTCAGATACAAATCTTCTAATCCGATTCTTTTTCTAGAGGTGGAAAGACGGGCGGGTTGGGCAATAGGTCAAATGGGTTTGGACTGAAACAAGTCTTTATCAGTATGAGCTAAAATGAATGGGTTGGACTGTCCAGCAAACACTTTCTTGTCCAAAATTTCTATAGATTTTTCGTCTGATTATTGTGATAGCTATGAACAAGATCATCATTACAATGAATTATTGATAATTTAGATGTTTGAAGAAAACAATCTTAGGAGATCGTTCGTGTCATAAATATACTTTGGCTGACCCATTTGACAAACTCATCCTTTTAGGTAAATTTGTATATGTATTGTACGCATTGACAAATTTGACATAAAACACAACCTAAATCGATTCATTCATTTGTAAATGGATTGAATATTTGAAACTTTCTACCCCTAGTAAAAGGTTACAGCTTTTAAGCCTTCCGAGAGATACTCTGGATATTATTTTAATAAAGTAGTTGGGTTTCTCTTTCATGCCTAAGATACTACATTCGTGTTCTTACATGTTCCCATATTCTCTTAATTTCAGTATATGATGTGACAATAGCATACAAGAACCGGTGTCCAACTTTCTTGGACAATGTTTTTGGAGTAGAACCTTCAGAAGTTCATGTCCATGTTAGACGCATATCTATTGAAGATATCCCAGTTTCAGAAAGCGAGTGCAGCACATGGCTATTAGATACATTTTATCTGAAAGATCAATTGCTTTCAGATTTTATAGCTCAGGGTCATTTTCCTAATGAAGGAACCGAAGGAGATCTTTCAACAATTAAATGCGTGGTAAATTGTATAGCAGTAATGGCTATTACTTCTATATTTGTATATCTTACCTTTTTCTCATCCGTGTGGTTCAAAGTATATGTTGTCTTGTCTTGTGCATACCTTTCTTGGGCAACAGCTTATAGTTATCGTCCCACGCCAATATTTGAACACATAAAGGGATTGTTGTCTGGAAAGAAATCATCTTAGGAAAGGGGAAGCAGGTAAACTTTTAGCTGCTAGAAAAACATTTGAAGATGATTAATTGTAAAAGAATAAGTCCTTGTAAAAGTTGAAATGTACATTTTTGTTTTTCCCTTATTGTAATTGTAAATTGGGATGGTTTCAGTCGACTTCAATTCAATGGAAACCTTCTGTTCTTTATAGATCTTTTGAGTTTTTTCATGATGTTTAGTTTCCTACCTCTTCATTAAGGCATGTGCTTGTTTTAAAAGAGAAAGAACACCTTCGTTTTTTAGTAGTTAAAGATGAAATAAGAAATCTCTAGTAGCGGTCTCTTTACCCTCGGCTAGAGACGAGTATCGCTGGTGTTGAAATAAGAAACCTATGATAATTGTTATCTTATAGGCTATACTTGGAGGGTCTCTGTATAGCTGTATTGAACTTTAACTGAACAACAGCCACCATGGAATTAGATCAACCTTTTGGTTTTGATAAAAAAAAAAAAGATCATTTTGAGTGCGAAATGTGGTCAGTTTGTTGGAATATGACATGTTTAATCAACTATACGTAGTAGTCTATTTGATATTCCTTAAATAGTAATGGAAGTTATAATAAGAATATAGGATGACTATATGATGATAAGAGCATTAGTATTGGTAGTGTTACCAAACCAAGGTGATATTGTCATATCATCACTCCACCACAACCACATCACAATCACACAATTTCCATAAAGAGTGTTTGTAATGGTGTTTGTGTGGACAAGGTGGAAGGCTTCCACCTTGATGTCATCAAGGTGGTCCATTACAAGAGTTGGTATGGTTGTGATTTGGAAGCCTCAAGGTGGGTGTGTCCACCTTGGGAAGAGTTGGGTGGTGGTGGTGTGGTTAATTTTTTATTGTTTTCTTTTGTTTTTGATTGGTTATTCTAATATTATAGGGTATAATTTTTTGGGTTATTGTTATGGAAGTTGTGTGGTTGTAGTGGAGTGATGATGTGGCACTATCACCTTGGTGTGGTAACACTACCATTACTAATGCTCTAATAATAACCCAAAAATTTATACCCCATAATATTAGAATAATCAATCAAAAACAAAAGAAAACAATAAAAATTAACCACACCACCACCACCCAACTCTTCCTAAAGTGGACACACCCACCTTGAGGCTTCCACATCACAACCACACCAACTCTTATAATGGACCACCTTGATGACACCAAAGTGGAAGCCTTCCACTTTGTCCACATAAACACCATTACAAACACTCTAAGAAAGTCCAATCTCTTCTTCAAAAGAAATGGAATGATCATCTTTTTGATAAAATTGTTGATTTTATAATTATACTGATCATCTTTACAAGAAGTTTATGATTTGGACCATATAAAATGTTTTAAATTGACATCTTAAGTTGTTTTTTTTTTCTTTTAAGTTGAACAGTGAATATTTTTCCATATATTTTGTAGCAATTGATGAAAATTATATCAATCAAGATGACATTTAACTCTAACTATTCATATATTTATATTATATTATAAAGTAAATAGGGTTTCAACTTTCAACTTTCAATTTCAACAATGTACACATTATATTACATAATGTATCATACATCAATCCCTACAACTTTCTCTGTCCTCCATAAATCATATTATTCCTCTAATTCTTTCAAAATCTTTTATCTCAAAAACCGTAAATCGATAAATTATAAAAATTATATGGGTGTTCTTAAAATTCCATGCTCTTTCATTAGAGATGTCATTCGATATACTTTCGACGAATTTATAAATCCGAGGGCGGAGTCCGTACGGCTAAGACATTTGGCTATGACATTTTATGACATATCACCTCCTATGACCTATTATACTCTATGACCTATCACCCTCACCATCTCACCGCCGCAACGCACGGGTACTTGCACCCGTATAATATCGAGGGTTATATGATACAAATAAAAATATATATGCTCAAAGTTGGAAAAAAAAACTTTAAAAGCTCAAAAAAGACATTTAAAATAACATGAATGGGGAATTAATTAAGACGTAAATATTTTCATATTTAGATAAAAGGTTTTATTTTTTAGAATAACGGAGAAAACCTTATATGTTTACACATTTTTGTTGAATTCTATTCATAGAGAGCGTTTGTTTTATCGAATGAGATGCAAAACTAGGATAAAAAGAAGTTTTTACCTTTTACAGTCGTTATCATCACACGTCCTGACCTTGTCATCAAAACATGGCACCTTTTATCTTGAAGTTTATCGGTAAAAGAACAACTTTTGGATTAATTTTGAAAGATGGTCTTATGAATAGAAGATTTAATTGCTATAAAAAGTATGGAAGCACATCAAGAAAGGATTTATCGTAGGTTGGTCTTATCTTGTCATTTTTGGTAAAAACTCATAAAAAACTATTTACATACAAACATAAACAATATAGAGTATAAGTTGATTTGTTCATAATGAAATAAATTTGTTCACATATGAATATCAAGTTATAAATTGAAGGTTCTCATAATTCCTCTAGCTCAAATAGTTTTTACATGAATCTTTTTCTCTGATTTTTTTTTAATCTTTACTCTACTATAAAATAAATTACCCATTCATTCTCAGATAATGAACTAATAAAACCAAATAATCTTTTTTTCCCACTAATTTTCTACTAATATATACTTATAGTTCTTTTTAATGAAGTTATTTACAACATACATCTCTCAACTCTTAAAATATCTACATCACTTCTTTTTAAATTGATATTTTTATATTAATAACTACACCACGTTACGATTATATAACTAGGAAGACTAGTTTATGTTTTAAGATCGTTTGTGTATTTATAAACATAAATATGAATTGATAATTTGGTTTTTGAAATGATACAACCTAATTGATCTTACTAACAACTTGCACCTTTTATATATTTATCTTTTAATTTTATGTCAGCTTTTATATATATATATATATAATAAAAATATAAAATGAGAACCACCAGATTGTCAAGAACCGCGAGAACTAGTTATTAATTAAAAATTATGGGGATAGTTTGGTCATATAATAAATATAATTAGATGAATAACTAAATGGTAACAAAAACCATATCTAAATCGTTCCCATCACCCTTTTTTTACGCTTCTGTAGTTATCAATTACAAAGATTTCTTCCTTTTTTCATCCATGATATAGGCAATACATCAAAGGGATTTACCAGCAGACTCTATAAATTGATTCGTGTTCAGAGTAGTAGTGTGATGATTTAAGTTTTTTTATTTTTCATTCTTTTTAATTTGTTTTTTGTTTCAATAATTTCTATAATTTTTTATATTTACTCGATTGATAATTTTGTATCTTACGAACAAGTGATTTCATTTTACAACCCAAATATGTCACTAATTTAACTCTATTCTAATCTTATCCATGCATCTTCATTGATTATAATTTTATAATCTAGTCCCACAGTGATAGAATCTTAAGCAGACATGTATGTGTAAGTTGTGGTTTCTGCTAACACAGGTTTAGGAAGAAATAGTTGCAAATTTTTCCGATCTAAGTGAGAAGCATTTCAAGAAACGTAAAAGCCTAATGCGTATGTGCAAATATTGTAAAAAGATCCAAGATAACCATGACATACAGAAAAAAGACGAAGCCGAAGCCCTAGTTGCAGCAAAATGGGCAAAACAAGGATCAGAGAATGCACCTTCAATTTAAGTCACGAATGCTATCCTACTTTATCATTTTTTCTTTTAGTTCACCAATTTTGTTTCATTCATGGATTTTTTCATGTTACTCCAAATAAGTGCTGGAGATGCTTGTAATTCTTTACGCCCATTAAAGCTAACCTTATCACTCTTGTTCAAAGTGTGAGAAAGATGTTTAATCCACCCAAAAAACCAAACATATGTCAAAATACGTGCTCCATTCAGTAAATTATAACCTCTTTGAACCTAACAAACATATGTAAAACAATGAATAAATAGATGTGCACACCGATCCAAACATGTGTGCACATGTGATAGACACATATGAAACCAACACACACATGTTCGCAAGGTCAAAAACATGTGTTAAGTGCCTCAACTATACTTCAATCATATTTTATATAGTTTACCTGTTAAAAAAAACTAATACTAATATCATGTGTGTATAGAGAATCGAAACATATGTCCAAGAAGACACACATGTTCAAGAAGTCAAAAACATGTGTTCGTGAAGACAAATATGTTCAAGAAAACATAAAAAACATATGTTCACAATCTCGGTCCACAATCCCACTTTGCACCTGCCTAAATAAAAAACGAACAACATAAAATAGATTATTCATATAAATCAGAATTGTTTAAAACGAAAAAAGATTGAGATTTTATATATAAATGTGTCGTTTCTTTTGGAGCTAATTTCATATTCCATGTTTACCCTTACAAAGCTGCTACCTACCTTGGAAGGTCAGCGGAAAGAGCTAGAACAACGGGAAAAGAGCTGGGAGTTAGGCTTCGGGGTCTTTTGAAGAAGGAGATGGTACCTCTACTTCAGGTGGTCACTTCATATTCTTCTCTCCTGTTCATTTTATAAGGATTTGGTTATTTATTTTCACGACTATAATGCGAAATGTATTTATGACCATTGGTTAATCTAATCTAATGGTCCAAATTGGTTCTTGTAGTTCTTGACAAATATTTGGTTCTCGTAATACCTCAAATCTCTCTCTCTCTCTCTCTATATATATATATATATATTCTCTTGTACTTCTTAATTCTTATCTCAGTCTCACTCTCTTTTATGTTGTTCTCCCAAACAATGGAGTTAGTAGATTGTTTATTTTGAAAAACAACATATCTAACTTTTAAAATTATAAACGTTGCATGAGTTATCTTGAATTTCAAAAGTTAATGATTGAAAAACATATGAACTTGAAAAAATGAAAAGCGCATAGTTTTACACTTGATATTTTGAAAGTCCTCCCCCCCTTTCAACAAAATGGGTAAAAAGAATAGTATCGAATGTCAAAAGTCGTCTATAATAGCTATAGCTATGTCAAATAAAATAAAAATAACGACACTTCCCTATAAATATTTTATGATATGAAGGTAATTAAAATAACAATAACAATATTATATACTTGGATCGTGATTTCAAGTATATATATACATCTACGTAATGTATGTATGCATAATAAGGCTAAACCAACACGACCTTCTACTTCTATGTATATTTGGCTTCATCTTCCATTCTAATGATTTTTTTTGGCGAATCCGTGAATGATTATGGTTCGATACAACTTATCATCCTGGTTCCTCACATATATTTTGTTCACCTTAGATTAAAATAAAAAATAATTATTCTATCTTTCATAATTTAAAGTACAACAATTTGTTCGTTAAGATTTTATTTATTTTTAATTTCAAAACAGTAATATAACAAATTAAGATATGTTTCTCTACTGCGAGTATTAACTACTTGCAAAAACTACAATAAAAGATTGTCAAATATCACCTATCGATAATATTTAGATTTTGTTAATGATGAAAAAGGGTAAATATCTAATGCCGGTTTATGTAAGAGATTGAATTGTAGACAGTCTTACCGCTTATATACTCTATCGAAATGGTAGAAAATGACTTCCAGCCTTTACATGGAGTGAGGATCGAACTCTTGACTTACCACTTGATCCAATCATTCTACTTTAAATTATACTCATAACAACATGTATTAAAAAAAATGATATCTTCCACAAAAAAATCGTCAATCTTTCAATTTTATGATAAATTTATAAAAAAATTATGCATGTTAATAACGACCCATAAAATTTTCATTAATAAAACTTTTGCTAATCTCAAACTCGTTCTAAACGGGCTGCTCGAGTAGTTGGATAATAGCTGGTCTCGATTTTCACCCTAAGTAAAACCCATAATATTTACACATGCCGACATTGCAGTCTGACTTGTTAAAGTTGAAATGGAAATAATAAGTTGAATTAACTCATTAAGGAAATTAATTTAGGCACGTAGTACTCGTAGTATATATAACCGTAGAATATATGCTGGGAACCTAAACGTAACCCCCCACGCTCCCACTCTCTCTCTAATCTTATTTACACAATCTCTGCGTGTTAGTTAATTAATTAATTAATTAAGGTTACATACAATCATCCATCGTAATAATCATCTTCTTCTTTTTTTCTTCATTAATAATGGAGATTAATATGCCAGCCGGTTTCTCTCTTCTTCTCCTCCTTATTTTCCTTTCAGGTATACAACTCATTTAATTAATCATCTTTCAGGTCCCCCTCCTCATAAAAAGAATCACACGTACTACCAGTATTAATTAGTGTTAATTAACGTGTGATTAAATTCATTCGCATTGTGTTTCAACGACTAGTTTTTGTTCTTATTCTTGATTTTCTAATAACTTTTATATGTGATTTAACTTAATTATATACAAATCAACACATAATTATATGCCTTTAACTATATATACATAAACACAAACACACAATATATATATATATATATAATAAGTGATGAAAGTACATTGCAGGAAGTGAGGTTTCAGGAGGTACATTCACATTACAAAATAGTTGCAGCTACACGGTTTGGCCAGGAACACTCTCGGGAAATGATGGTATCGTCTTAGGAGACGGCGGTTTTGCACTCTCACCTGGTTCATCTGCCCAGTTCCCGGCCATGCCAGGCTGGTCTGGCCGGTTCTGGGCAAGAACCGGGTGCACATTTGATGAATTTGGCAATGGCAAATGCCAAACGGGCGATTGTGGAGCAACTCTAAAATGCAACGGGGGTGGCGCACCCCCAGTATCATTAGCAGAGTTCACAATCGCCGGTGGCATTAGTAATAGTGATAAAGACTTTTATGATGTCAGTTTAGTGGATGGGTACAATGTGGGCATTGGAATTAGACCGATTGGTGGGTCTGGTGATTGTCAATATGCAGGGTGTATTGCTGACTTGAATGTTAATTGTCCGCCAGAGCTTAGAGTCGTTGACGATGGTGGTGTGGTCGTTGCGTGTAAAAGCGCGTGTGAAGCATTTAATGTCCCGGAGTTTTGTTGCACCGGCGAACATGCAACGCCTGCCACATGTTCGCCAACGCAGTTTTCGGTGAGATTTAAGGAAGCGTGTCCAGGGGCTTATAGTTATGCTTATGATGATGCTTCAAGTACTTTTACTTGTTCCGGGTCGGATTATTTGATCACATTTTGTCCAAGTAATGGACCTTGAACAAGATTGTTGGTTTAATGATTTTGTGGTTTAATATTTGTTGAGATTGATGATTTGAGTTAGATTGGATTTGGAGATTGTGTTTTTTTGTTGTCAGATTAGTTTAAGATTCTACAGTCTGAAATTGGTACTTGTTATTTTGGTTTTAATAATTTTAATTTTTAATAGTCTTGGTTTCAATGATGTTTGCCAGTAATGGCACAATTTGCTGATTGCAGATTATTTTTTTAGTCATGTAAAAAATGAAATGATCACCGACCAATATGTTATTCTTGAAATCTACTTAGTCCCATTAAATTAAACACACGAGTTTTTTTATATTTATGTTATCCAGAAAAGAGCCAAGTTTTTCGATCATATGTAGATGACTGAGCATATCAAATTTTGTGTTCAATGAAAATGAATCAAATCTAAATCACTATGCCAAGTTACACTGAACCACAAGTTTTGTTAGTAACTATCAGGCATACTAGACACTAGAGTCTTTGAAATAGAAAAACATTTACAGTGTCCATGAAGGAACCATGCCCTGTGCAGCACATCTGATTACAGTATAAAACTATAAATATAAAAACCAAGTAAGCTTAATTGTTCAGAACAAACAGATATCCATTCAAGATTGTTGCAAGATAGATCAGCAAGCAATAAGCATTACACACGCTCAGTAAACACCAAAAAATTGTGTTAATCTAACCAAATATTTACATCTTTCTTTGTTCTCTTCATAGCTGAACAAATCCCATTGAATTTCTTCTTTCATTTTTTGGGGGGTTATTTTCATTAACATGCATTGCATATTTTTTACATCCATGAAAATTCTTGGGTGGGGACAACAAACAACCCTAAAGCCAATGCACTTTGTGCTGACTTTTCCTTTACAATAATATATCTACAAAAATACACGGGAAAAAGTGAACCAAAAAAACTGTTCTATGATATACAGGGATTCAAAACCATGACTCCATCTCACCCGAACCTGTGCATAGACCTTTGTCACTGAAAAGTGTTTGGTCTGAACAATCTAGTGACGCTCCACATGCCAGATTATACGCTTGGCATGCTGAATAACATACTCTTAATCTATTGTTACCGTCTTTCTCACACTTCTGAATTGATATCTGTTTCATTGTGCGGCATTAACATGAGTTATGCACATTTACTACCATAATAACAATGAAAGATTAACATTAACTTAGAACTTGGGATACTCAAGAAAACGCATATGGAAAAAGGAACTTACCCAACATGCAAGCCGTTTGGCTGCTTTATCACAGTTTCTGCCTATGAACATGTTGAGAATCTTTCTAGCACCACTTGGGTACAGGCGATGATAATTGGGCATCACCACCACATCCTCCAACTGCCTCAAGATGCTTGATTCACTAGGAGCACAGTGTTGGCCACCACCTTCATTAATTAAAACATCTTTGCAAATTGAAAGATTATCAAGGACCAAAGAACTGTTTTGACAAGTGTAGCCTGCATAGTCAGAGCACCGAAATTCACACACCCCGTTATCACACACTCCGCCATGAAGGCTGCATTGTTCATCACATATCGCTGCAAACCATCAACAAGAATCCAGTTAGCTAGTAATTACTGAATTGAAGTATTTCGAAGAACTAAGATTGCAAGCTTAAACTCACCAGTAGAACAGTCGATCCCGGTGAACCCATATGAACATTCACACATACCATTCTTATGGCACTTTCCATGTCCATTACAATTGCTAGGACAAGACCCTGAAAATGATACATTTAACAAGAATCTTAAGAATATTATATTAAATGTTTGACTGTACAAAACGGTAAGCAAAAAGATCTTACGCTTGCTACAATCATGGCCATCAAACCCAAGAAAGCAAATACACTTTCCATCAACACAGTCGCCATTTGAATTGCATGAATTGGGACACTGTTGGGACATGAGAAGAGGCTTTATACCACAAAGTTCATTATATGCAGGGCAGATTAGCTCGCCTGTGATGGCAAACAGTATACACAAAAGGAAATGCTTAATAACCAACAAAAGTAACAAACTAAAAGTTCAACAAACATTTTTATCATTTTGGTAACAAAATTACCATTAAATCCAGGAAACTGAACGGGTCCACCAGCTTCCGGGCACGCCTTCCATATGCCATCAACAGCAACCTGTTTAAACAGCATTCATTATTCGTTAAATGAAGAAATTCATCGAGGGGGGCTAATTATATGAGGAGCGTTATATGAACATTAAGAAACACACCTCCAAAGTCCCGTTGACGCACCTATGTTGGTAACAACCATTTCCTTGTGTCATAGAACCCCTAACGAACCCAGTACGTACTAATGAAGAGGCCATACACCTAGGCAAATACCATTATATGCCATGATATTAAAATCAAACAGAATATGATAAACCCTCAAGAGTATTGTATAACTAAATTACAATTTTCACCTCGAGTTACTTCCACGGACTTCCCCCAACATTCTGTCAGGTATCCGTGCACTATTAGTGTCTACACATGAACCATCAGAGTAAGCTACAAAATAGGTGCAGTAATCAGCCAATGCTGATTGCCCACCTGCATTGACAAAAGCTAATTAAGGTCTAACGAGTAAAATTACACAACTTAGGAAAAAGGTAAAGAAGCCCAAATGCTTAAAACTTTCTAAATCTGATTGGTTAAACAGAATTTTCATCAACTTAACAATATAAATGTAACTATCTTATTTTATATATTATTTACAAACAAAAACTGAAAAAAATGACAGAAGGTATTCAAACAATATCATTCACTTAATGACATCTAAGGATCAGACCTTTGTTAGCCTGAGGAAAATAACGGGCCGAATGTGGTAGGTCCCCACTATAATTTACAATTGGACAATAACCCTCGGCTTCCCTGTTATATGTACATCCGGAAAATTGTGTTGTGTTGCAATGATATGCCCCTTTCCAAAGATTGCAACGGGTCGTAACAAAATCGGTCCCCTGATTTCGGCCCCAATCGAGTCGGTCTGCCATGCTATAATTAGCTTGATACCAGCCACTATCTTCTAGCAACGCTAATGTCATTTTTGAAACTACAGATCTTGTATCAACAGAACCAGTCATTATTTCATTCATCAAAAGTCTCTTCTCCCAGTGAGATCCTGATGCATATTTACATAATTTGATTACTGAAAACAGAAACATATTGAATAATCTCATAAACCCAACATTTTACTGACTTTAATGCCTCTCTTCCGAGCCGCGCATGGCTTAAAGTTGACAAAGTTGACATCTAGGATAACGTTCACGTACCTGATGTTCCACGACCTCCACCATCTTCAAGCTCCAGACCAGTGAAATTCTCGGAAAATGCCTAAAAATAAGACTCTAAATGTGATCTTGTTCTTACTAATTTTCTTTAGGTAGCAAGATGGAGAATTGGGGAATGTTGGGCAATGACTCAAAACAGGTCTGGGTTGATATGGGTCATGTTATATACAAGTTGAAATGGGACAGGATGGTTAGGTACTTAAGTTGACCAGTGAACGCTTTCTTCTCCTGTCTTTAAACCTTTTTTTTGTAAATAAAATACTTGTGAATAAAGAAAAACAATTCTATTATGCATCGAAAGCTAGAAGCCTAGAATGCGTTAAAATTTTACTTTGTGTGAGTTTCAACTGATTTGACATGTTCCTCTTTAGCTAATATATTAGACATCACCCATTTGAGATAAACACCACCAAAATCACCCATTTATAAGTAGATTCGTCAAAGTTGCCATCTCTCTACCTTTTCGTGGTATTTTTTAGAGATGTGTGATTGTACTAAAGAAATATTGCCAAAACAAATAAAGTGTAACACGTACCCCGTAATGATAGCGTGAATGCATGACAACACGTGGAAGGACCACACGAGTTACCATCCTCCCAAGCTTTTCGTCCATGGTTTGTCTGGTGACCTGAATAAGCAAGAATATCATGCTTGAGACAATCATAACATGATACAGTTCTTCTATTATAATGACACATTATAGAGCAATACAATCTTTACTTAAATAACAGTGTGACGACCAGCTTACCTGAATACGTCGTCTTTTTCTCTCATCTCTAAAGTGTGTGAAGGCATGAGGGTCAAACCCAAGAACGTGAATCACCTGGAATCTCCAAAATCGAATATTGTCAAAAAGCATTTTTAAATCACTGAATATTTTAAACTTTGAGATAATGCAAGCACACTCACTTCATGTAAGAGGGTAGCCGAAAGTAATGTTTCTGCTTCTGCTGTCAAGTGACGAGGAGCAACATTCACATGTCCTGAAAACCGGCATAATCCATTAATCAAACACATATAAACAATAGTCAATTAATCATGTACCAAAACGTATTATCACTTACCGGCAATTGCACGACCCCATTGATCACGTTCACATGCTACAGCCCATGCCAGGGTGTTGCCTGTAGTGGGCCTTGTGGTCACCAAAAGAACTAGATCTGCATCGGCAACGCCCACTAGACATATACAAAGAAGTATAGATGAGGATTATATACTGTTGAATATTAATGATGAGCAATACAATGTTCAAGTGAGTTACCTTCTATGTATTTGCGTGGAAGCTGAACACCGCCATCTTGACCACAAGCAGAGTAACCGCTTAACCTTAGGTTTCCTCTCACGCGTTCAACAGCCAAAGCTCTACTAAACCATTCTGCTGTCTGCCCTAAAGCCTTAATAAACACATTAGCTAATCAGTGGCAATAAATGTGTACAAGAGATGGTGTTTGGATGTGGTTATTTCAATGATTAGTATTCTAACATGCATATTCAAACACTAATAATTTGATTATTGATAGTTTACTTTCTGAACCCACATCCAAATATCCCAATAGTATTATATATTACAAACTTTAATATAAGTCTTAAATCACATTGTTAGTATAATTATGAGCTGAAACAAGAAAAGGCAGAACCTTATGAAGGCGACGCCTTTTGTCCTCCCCAGTTATATCATCCAGAGTGCAATTATACCAACAGTCACCAAAAACCGGAGGATTGCACAAGGGCCTACCAGAATCAGAAGCCACGGGAGGCTCGCCTAGCTGAACAAAAACAACACATAATAAATTCAACTACTAGCACATAAGTACTTGCACCAACACGAAACCAATTATCAATATAAACTCACCTTAACTATATCTCCAACATTCCTACAATCCCTATCAGGTGAGTGACCCACGGCATCATAGTTTAAATAAATTCTTATCGGTAACTTTGCATCCTTGAAAATCCTTTGTGATTTATAAGCTCCCAATAACTCTCTTCCCCTATGGTGAAGATGGCCTGACCCATGATAAACCTGTGGTGTAACTGAAAACACCTTGTGTCCAGGTCTTTTCCTTCTTTGTTCAATTATTTGATCATGGATACACGAATGGGATTGAATATTTTCACCATTCTCTTCAAACCTTTGCACTTGCCGTTGTAACTCTTTTTCCACTAATTTTGCTTGGCCGATGTCGAAAAATACTAACACTAAAATAATCTGTAAAACCAACCAAAAATTACCAAAACCATTTTCGGCATAAAATTGACTCTTTTTTTAACACAACATGATGCCATAATATCCCATGTGACTTGTACTTGAAAAATCCAGAAATATGCACTGAATTTACTAATATTCCAGATATGCATAAAGTGAAAGATGAATTTAGCATTGCCCAAAACATCTAAACAATAATCTCATTATACACAGAATGTCAAATTAAATGAAACATTAGGACCCCATATTAACTTACACTGATTTAAATACTAGTAAATACTTTTATGAAAGTTTCCATTTTTATGACTTACTAACTGATTAGAAGGTAATCCAACTAAGATTTACTATATAGACAACTAAAAGCTTTAATCTTTCCGCCTAAATGATTAATACAAAACATAAAATTTAATTAGACACGAAAAATCTTATCCATTTCACACACAAATGTACTAATGAAAATGGATATTTTGAAATAAAGCTTACATTTTTATAACTAATTGGTGAAGACCCAGAAATACCCAGTTCAAACTTATACATAATGTTCATAAGAAACTATAATTTTTCACATAAAGAGTGAACAAAAATATTTCAGTAACAAATAATTACAGTATTATTTTTTACCTGAAGAACAAATAGCTCAGTCAACAATTTCCTTGTGGGGAAAACAATGCATCTTGAAATACTAATATTTTTATAATTATTATTAATGGTTATTATTGAAGAAATCTTTAACTCCATGAAATGAATTGTACGGATGCCGGTAAAGTCATCGGTGCAATCAAATCGCCGGCGACCTCCACCACTCCCAGATCTTATTCAAATTTTGTGGCATTTTCAGAAAAATTAAATGAATAAATGAATAAAATACATGAACTTATTTATTTATTCATGGGTGTCAGCTGTTTTATTATGATTTATGAAACAAAATGGTTATAATGATTGTTTTGTATGTTGTACATTAGTGGACTTGTTATTGGAATGCTTGTAAGAAATTGTGATAAATACATAGACGTGTATGTATTTTTCTGACAAATATCATATGAAAAATTTGTTGTGTTATTGTGAGAAGAAATTAATGTAATTTGTTGTTGGTTTTGTGAGAGAGTGTTTGCGATTTGTGAAGAGAGTGGGTGATTTAGGAAAGAAGGATTACAGGAAAATATGTGAGAGATAATATATGCCTAACATAATCCTTTTTATTATTTTATTTTATTTATTTCTATTAATCTATATACAGCATACTAGTTTTTTTCTTTTAACACTAGCACAGGACTTGTAACAAAGGTGCGGCGGCAATGATGATTTGATGATGACAATGACGAATGGTGATGACGAAGGTTGGTGGGGGTGGCGAGGTTGAGCAATGTAAATTGATGTGGATGTAATTTATGTAAATATGGTATTAAAGATATTTTAGATGATAAAGGTTAAGAGGATTTATGTTTTAGAACGACTAATAAAAAATGGGTTAAAAGGATATGTTGGATGTTCAGCAAATACTAATTAAAATTGTATTCAACACGTATGAATAGAAAGTAACTTTATAAAAATAAAATAAGAAATAGGTTTAAAGGATATATTATTTTTTAGAAAAAAGTAATATATAATGAAATATGAGGCGAATCATTATACTATACTATTATAATACATAAAAATTACGAACTATTACAAGTAATTCAATGAAAAATTTCACCGTATTATCCAATACCTAATAAGAAAAAAGAAAATGATTAATTCTTTTAATTAAAGTAGTCTAAACCATGAGATGATAATATGTGAAAAATTAGGAGGTAAGATTGGGAAAGAGATTACATGCCACTTTTTTTTATAATTTTAAAAAAAAATTTAGGCTAATATTTAAATAAATTTATCATTTTCCATTAAAAAAATCTACCAATTGAGCTCGTACTTTTTCAATATCAAATAGTCGTAGCACATAACCTATTCGTAAAATATTAATAAAAGCATTATTAATCATTGAGTGCCTATAAATTTATGAAGATTTGTTACTAGAATCTTTAAGGATAATGCAAGGGTGGCAAACATCATTCATAAAGTCATGTTGCTTATTAAAATGATTAAATTATCACAGGATGCATTTGGTTGTTCCGTTCATCATTTCAACTAGATCTATACCCGATCGTTGACCGGGTTCGAAACAATAAAGTATATTAATAAGCATACAAAACACGATCAACTTTATCTCATAAAAAAACTTAAACAAATAATCTAAAATTAAAATCGTCATTGGTATAGGATGGCATTGTAAAATCTGCAAATAGATTTAAATTTAATTGTCCTAACCAGATCCTCCTTAGTGAGTTACTCGAATTTAATGATTTTGATATATATTAAAATTATCAATACTCGATCTTACCCGAATTTTGACTTGAAACCAACTCGCAAAATTAGGTTAGGATTGTGAAATCTCGATCTGGTAACCCGCCAACTTGATTTTTTTGGGTTGGGGCCAGGTTGACTTTTGGGGTTAATATTTCAACTTGCCAACCCAAAAATATTTAAATTTAAATAAAGTTTTTTTAAAGGTCGACCTACCAACTCATTTTATCCCACAACCCATTTGACTTGGAATCAACCTGTCAACCTACCAACACACATGACCCGGGATCAAACTGCCAACCCATTTAACCTGCCTACCTACCTTTATTAACCCATGTGACATGAAATCAACCCACTAACCCACCTAAAATCAACATATTAATTGGATTGCTTAGGTAGATCCTTACTCAGGTCCGAGTTGAAGTTACTGTCTTAAAACTTTTATTAGCTTAAGTTGGGGTCATAAAGTTTCAATCCGCCAACCGTATGCAAATCAACCCAATTAATAGGCCTACTACAAAGTATATGATTTGTCTTAGTTTTAAACCGCTAAGTATAGCCATTATACCATAGTAAGTCTCTACCTTATAGCTTTAATATTTATATTATGTATATATATATATAATTATTCAACTTAACCATTTGTCTTTTAAACATTCCACCAGTAAATAACAATCAAAATTCAAAATGGATGATTGACAAAGCTGGTCACCATTACCTCGTTACCGCATATAGTACCGAACTAATATGTTTGTTTTGGTATAAACATGACATAAAATGGAAAAAAAAAAGAAAAAAAGAAAAAAAACTTGTATAGAAAGTTTTAAAATGTAAACTCAAATAATTGTTATTTCTTATGACTTTAGACTTAGATTCAAGAAAATAACACTTTTAACATATTTACTTGACATATTAACTCCTAATTAAACTTCTATATTATAATTTATCACAATGGGATTCAAACAATTTTATTTACTTGACATGTGATCTCCTAATTAAATGATATTGTTTTTTTGTTAAAAATTTTGTAAGCCGAACTTCTTATATATTTGTTTAATTCATATTTTAAATATTGTTTAGTTTATAAATGTGTTACTTCATAATACATGAGCTGACAATTAATATTAGAAATAGTTAAATTCAAGTCCATTCTTAAATTGATATCCATTACAATAATTTTTTAAAAAGTTAACATGATTAAAGAATGTATAATAAATACATAAAAGAGTTACTATATTTAAAATATCTATGTTTGACTTTTAATTTAAAAGGTTGAGATTAATTTGAATTTTAATTTGAGTGGTCAAGATCACATGTTAAACTTATTTTTTTCTCTTAGTTATGGTAGCCATATATATATATAATTATTCAATAATGTCAATTAATCGGTAAATTTCATGATTGGTAGATGATCATGGGTCATTATCTATTAGTTAACTTATTTTATTTTATTTTATTCTTTTTATTTTTTATTTTTATATTACTTATTATTTATATTAACTTATATTTTTTTTTAAACAAAAATGTATATACTTTTGAGCTCGTTAAATGGATGGTTTATTATGTCGTAATTACGTTGTTTTAGGATTTGTGAGAATAAGACATTTTGTGAGATTTGACATGTGTGTATGCGTAGACACGTAATTCAACCATACATGTGTAACATATATAAGGAAAAGAGAAAATGTCACAAATGGTCACTCTAGTTTGTCATATTCGCATTTTGCCCCCTATGTTTTTTTTTCGTTACAAATGATCCCTTGATTATTCATTTTCGTTGCCAGCAGTCCCTGACACTAACTTCTGTTAAATTTGACCGTTCAAAGAGGGTATAATCGTCCACTTACATAAAAACCATCATTGTTCTTCTTCTTCTTCTTTCATCTGGCCACCACCGCCATTAATAAAATCCGGCAAAACATCATGTTTTTTCAATACAAACAAGCCATATATATAATCTTATATAATCATTCCTTTATATATACATACACTCCATACTTAAAATACAAATATAACATATTAACAATACCATATATACATGTCATATATAGCAATTACAGTATCCACTTTCTTGAATGTTTGATAGAAACAATAATGTTTTAGTATTCGGTTTATATAAAGAAAAAAAAGCAAAGGATATGGAATTAGCATGAAACCATCTTGAAACACCCCATACTATAAAACGAAAATGGATCAATCTACCCATTAACAGTCGGGTCAACCCGAACCCTTTCTTTGACCCGAGATCCCAACAGCAGTAGCAACCCAGCAATGGTAACAACCTATATATATATATATATATATATATACCACCAAAAAGAAATTGTTGATAGAAATTAATTTGTGTGATCCACCTTTGTGTCATCTCACGTTGTCGTCGTTTGTGAAACTAGCTGACTTTTCTTTAGATCTATTCTTCCTTTATTAACTTTATATTTTTAACATCCTGGACATTTTAATTAACGGCTGACTTGAGTCGTTAAGTCAACAGAACGTATCCGTTAAGTCTCTAGGAGATTTAATGCTTATATGTGATTAATATGCTATATGTGGAAGGCTTCAATGTCTTAATGATGTACATGTTAATGTGTTTAAGATGTTAAAGACGATTAAGATGTGTTAAATGTGTCAGTAAGTATTCTCGTTAAGTCGTTTAAGCCTTAGATGTGAAGATGTAAAGTTGAGGGGCCTAAGTGCAAGCCTAGAAAGTTGTTCCAGCAGGTTAAGGGGTCATTAGGGTTAATGAAAACACAATTTCAGTTCTCATTCTTCCCTCTCCAAGCCCTAGGCCACCCCCTCCTTTCCCTTGATCAAGTCTTGCGTGTTACGATCGTTTCTTGGTGATTTGAAGAGGTTTTGATCCATAGTTTGCATCCTTCTTGTAATATACAGGTATTTGGGGTATTATTACATTGATTTCATGTCCTTTCAATCCCTTGATTCGTTTCATAACTGATCTGGGTCTTTAGAGGGTTGGTTGGAGTCAAAATCGTGAGTTTTAATCGATTCGGTAACCTAAAACGTTTGTTATTGTGATACAAATCAAGAAAGGATTAATCAATGATTTCATTGCATCATTATGGTCTTAAAATGGTGAATTTTGAGGTGCAAAAGTCGTTCATAAGGTTTGGGGTCGTTTGGGGTGTGTTTGGTTAAATTTTGGAGGTTAAATAGTGAGTTTTGTGCAGAATCGGGACTAGCTGCGGCGCAGAATCGGTTCAAAAACAGTGACACTTAGCGGAGCAACTTGGTAGTTGCGACGCAATAGCGATAGAATTTTCAAATGGCCATAACTTTTGAACCGTAACTCCGTTTTTGACAAATAAGTTATCCACGGAATCGTGAGAGAGTCTACTTTCTAATGGTAGTGCTTTAAAAGATGATGATGATGTCAAGTTTCCAGAAAGGTTAATTTAGTGAGTGAATGTCGAGTTTCGTCGAGTTATGTAAGCCCTTAAGTATTAAATGAACCTCCGATACATCAAGCATTGTCATGAGTCATGTTTATAGTTTTTTAGACTTGAGTCATGGCCATACGTAAGTGGGTACTTTTTAGCTTATTTTGTTGCCTAATGATTATAGGTAGTCGGGGATACTTGCAAAGCTCGGTAACTTACGTTATCATTTGTTGTACGCTTCTACGAGGTAAGATACATGACTTTTCTCACGCTGGAGGTACAACAAAATGTGGTTTTCTATAAGTAACCTCTTAACTGGATTATCTTATATGTGTTGGGTTTTCCGGGTTATGCAGGAGGTTATGAGGGAATATATGCATGTTGAAATGATTTATGTTGATATGATGACGTTTAAAGTAGAAGTATGTATATATGTGCATATGAAGTATGATGTTTATAATGACGTTGCTATGAAATGTTTAAGATATGTGTTGTTGATAATGTCGTTGATATGCCTTGATGTTGATATGTGATGGCTTATATGTGGGACTTAAGTATGATATGTCTAGTTCACTAGATACACGTGGGAATTGTTATGAGTTGTGCACGTTAGTGGGATTAAATGCAGAAGTAGATGTGGGACTAATTAGGTAACGATTGTGCCTAATGTTAAAGTAAAATGTGAGATGTGGGAAATCGTTCTAGCCTTAGTGTTAGTGCGTAAAAAGTAAGAAAGATATAAATACGTGAGAAATGCTATAGCTAAATATGTGAGATTGACGTGGGAAGTGTTAAGCTTAACCCCTGCTAGTTTATGCCAAGCTAGTGCGTACGTGGTCGCTTGAGTGGCTCCTTGCGGCATAGTTACGTGGAACTAGTATTTCCGGGTGGAGTGACTAACCACCAATGTTAAAAGCATAACGGGATACTACGGAAATGGCATTGCCTTTCCTAAAAGTTAAGACGTGGGAAATTGTGCTAGTTGTAAAGCTAGTGCGTAATATGTAAGATGTAAGAATAAGTTGATTTAGATAATTACAAGAATATGTGAGAAAGATGTGCATGTAATCTAAGACGTGGGATTGCAATATGACGTGAGATTAAGTAAGATATGTAAGACGTATGATTTAACGATGGATAGGCACAATTAGGAGTAAATACTCTACATGTGTTATACGTATATATGTGATATGTTTATGTGAGATATGATGTTGATTAAGTTGTATATATATGTTGATATGATATGATGTGTTGGGATGTGGGAATAAATAAAGATGAGATTACCTATGATTGTTGTGGATGATACGTAATGTGATTATGTTTTGAGAAGTAAAATATGACGAAGTTTTAAGAAAGTAAAATGAAGAACGTTTTATAAATGTGTGTATCTTACTTAGCTAATTTATTAGCTAATACTTGCTTTTATGAAAATGTTGTGTCCTTCAGGATAAGCAGGTTTGAGCTAGGAAGGGATTAGCTCGGAGAGATGGGTAAATGCAATAAAGAAGACTAGCATAGTTTGTTGAATGCTTAGACTTCCCCTTTTAGCCTTATGTCCTGGCTACTTTCATTTACGATTTATGAACATGTAATCATGATGACATTTATATTGGTGCCATAACTTGGATTTCATTTAATTTGTTTTGATGATGCACGTTAGTAACACCATTTTATAAAGCTACCATCCGGTTACGGATGGAGCAGTTTTAAAGTGATCCTTTTCCGCTACTTTTTAAACACCGTTTGGCAAAGTTTTTTGAAATCCAGGTTTTTAAAAAGACAGGTGTTACAATATTTGATTTAGTAAAATGCTTGATTTATAACCTCTGTTTCTCCATTTCATACAAAACCCACCAAACTTTTTTTTTTTTTTGATGATTATATCATCTTTGTTTGATTGGTTTTTAGATGAAGATGACATAGATATATATTTTTTTGAAGATTATAATTTTCGCTTGGTTGGTTTTCGGACGAGATGACAAAGATATGGTATGGATACATCTTTTTCTCTTTTATTATGATTGGTATTATAGAAAGTAAAAATATAGATATCGAATGTATGTATATATAAATTGAATTTGGGGTTTTATCACAAATAGTCCTTAAGGTTGGTAAAAGGATTAAGATGCCCTCACGTGAGGGATTTTAACGGCCAAATTTAACAGAAGTTAGTGTCAGGGACTCCTGATAATGAAAATGAAAAATCAAAGGACCATTTGCAACGAAAAAAAACATAAGGGGTAAAATGTGAATATGACAAATCAGAGGGACCATTTGTGACATTTTCTCTAAGGAAAATGTTAGAAAATGACTTCACTGGGCTTTATACAATTATTATTATTATTAAGACTTTGTTATCTTTTTCATATATGAAACTTTTTGTTTGTTTTTTAGATATGACAAAAGGAAAAATAATGCGGGCTTAATTTATATAGACGGAAGTCCGCAATTAAGTGAGCTTTTCGACATCCACAAAAACATTAAGTGAGCTTTCCGACATCCACAAAGACATATGGAGTATTGGAGTTCACCATATCATAATGGCAAAGTTAACCATAAGATGGATAGATCCGTTCAAGAAAAAATAAGTAATAAACAAATAAGGTGGACTAAGTATACATGGCAAGTGTAATGGATTTAAACTGATTGGGCCTAAGAATATTGTAGATGGGTTTGAATACATGGACTATTACGGGACTACGAGATGTCGGGACCTTTGTGGGATTTTGGGATTTCCCGGTATCGATATCGATTGGTGTGTTGATCCCAAAAACTCATAAAACTAGGTACCAATATTGAATTGAATGGGATACGGTAGCATTTTTCATTTTTCAGTGCCAGTATCATGCCGGAATCGAGATTTGGGACTTCTTACTCACCAGTACGTCACCCCTACTATCATATAACATCCATCATAGATCCTAAAACCCAACAGTGAAAGAGATGAGAGACTCTAATACATTTTTTTTGTTTTGCAAAAGTAGTATATATGCTAGTACAAACTAGCCTAAACTTGACTTACTTTACGTTTCTTTTTAATAGCGGTATTTCATAAAACACGTCTACCTAGATGCTAAAGGATTGATACAACTATAGTAGCTAGTTTTCAATTAAGAAACGACATTGTCAAGTCACGGGAGTGATTCTCCAATCAAGCTTACTTAGCTGCTGTTTTTTTTTTTTTTTGTCTCAATTTGCAATCCTATTGAAAGAACAAGCCGTAATTTCGTTAAAGACGCTTTGGGATTTGGTTTTAGCGAGTTATGATCAAATGTAGTTAATCTGGTAAAAGCTATCACCTTTTTGTTATTGCATTGTATGTAAACTTTCCTGTTTTAGTATTGTATCTATCTTTGTCAAATTTTGTCATTGTGGTGTATTTTTATAGAACATGGCCAGGGATAATGCCATACGAACCACCCATAATAAAATGGTTATGTAATATAGTGATACTTGGGTGACTATGTAATATTGTAATGTATGCATTTATGTTTTTAAGATTCCGTTAGGTAGATCACCCGTCTTTGATCAACTCCTATGACTTATCACACTCTATGACCTATCACCGCCACCAGCTACCCTTTATGAATTTCCTTAGGGGCGAAACCCGTTCCGAATTACATTTTTCGTTTAACCTACACATGTGTAGGTTATGTGTAAGGATAAAAAAGAAAGCAAAATTTAAAAAGTCTTCAAAAATAAATCGAGTTGCATCTCTAATGAAAGATGATAAAATTTTAAGATTACCCATACTTTTCATTTTTATCTAACGATTTACGGTTTGTGAGATAAATCATTTTGAATGATTTGGATGAATTTTCGTTTTAATTGAAGAGAAAGAAAAGATGTGAAAATGTATGGTCCAAAATTGTTCTTTTTTATTTGTAAGTTCTCAAGATAACCCACCTCTTGTTATATATACATAAATATATATATATATATATATATGTGTGTGTGTGTGTGCGCGCGCGCGTGCACTCTGTCTATTTATGACATAATCTTCGGATAGAAAAAATTCCGGTGTCGATCAATTATGTTGTTGATGATATAACTGCCTGATAGGAAAAATTTCGATGCCGATTAATTGTTGTATGAATACGTAATATATGTACGCGACATATACATAAATATATATGTGCTATGTCTGATTATGAGATAATCGGTGGATAGAATAAATTCCGGCGACGATCAATTATGTGAATACATAATATATGTTCGTTGTATATAAATAAATTGACATAATCGCCGGATATGAAAAATTCCGGTGCCGATAGATTATTGTGTGAATACATAATATATGTTCGTTGTATATAAATAAATAAATAAAAATTAATAAATACGAGTATATGTACTCTATCTGTTAGTCAAAATAGAAAGTCATATTATATCATTTACTACTAGCTATATCATTATTATATACTACTATCCGAATCAATATCAGTACTACTAGCTATATCATTATCATCATCTAACATCATAGGTCACACTATCATCAACAGCTCAAATATCAATATACTATAGCTAGCTCTTAATATTATCATTATCATCATCATCATCATTATTATTGTTGTTGTTGTTGTTAAAAATGTGCAGCTGATCAAACGATACTCACTAGCTACTTCTTCGGCACGCGAATCACCATCATCATCCACCTCAATACGGCCTGATTCAACTACATATTAAGGAACATTAATTTGAAAGTATTGTGCATTCATCTTCTTTGGTCCCTTATCATCCGTCTTCCACTCCTCAACATACACGAGCATTTTTTTTTCATATCTCAATCCTTATAGTACGTGACATTTTCTTTACTCAACATCCTTCATGTTCAGTTGATACCATTTGTCTCGAGTCTTTTCATCAACACTTTTCTTCATATACTTCTTGTTTTTTTCGAGACGCAACATCATGTTTCTCTTTAACATCTTTATTAGTTAAAGCTACTTTCTTTTTGAGTTTATTATTCAATGCGAGTCGAGTAGCTTTTGATGCATAGCCTGCTCTCGCCATAAGAGATGATGAAGAAGACATTGTGACTGTGGTATTTGAGATTGAGAGAATTTTGGAAGTGATTAAAAGTTTGTTATGAAATTAGTGTGAGGTGTTGATCATATATGTATAAGAAGAGCTAGCTGGCCGGATAGTGTGTACATATGCATTAGATCTCTCTCTCTCTCTCTCTCTCTCTATATATATATATATATATAAGCATATGTATATATGAACCTCACGCCTTTTTCGGGGTCATTGTAACAACCTGTGACATGTCGCCGGTCACACAAAGCCTCACACTTTTTTTTTGGGTTACATTTCATCAATTTAAATTCTCATACATTTTCGATTGTTTTAAACTAAATTGGTAGTTAATCATTCAACAAAGTAACTAAGATATAGTGATGTCATCGAAACAATATCATTTGTATAGCGTCTCCATATTACATTCTAATAATTGTACGTAATGAATAATAATAAGGTAAAAAGGTCAATGTATTTTCATGAGACTTCCAAGACTATTTTTATTTTTTTTATAGTTTAAGATAAATATAGATGATTTTGATTTTTCATTTCTCAATCCTTATAGTACGTGACATTTTCTTTGCTCAAAATCCTTCATGTTCATTGGTCTTTTCATCGACACTTTCCTTCATATACTTTTTGTTATTTTCGAGACGCAACATCATGTTTCTCTAGACATCTTCATTAGTTAAAGCTACTTTCTCTTTGAGTTTATTAATATTCACTAATAAAAAGATAAAATGCTCATATAATATAATCATCATTTTTCATATTGAAATCAATAATAGGTAGTTCGTTGTTATAAATATTAAAACAATATATGTGACTTCCTATATATATATATATGATTAAATTTAATAACATGCATGTCAAATATATATGCATAACTTTATATTAAACATACATAAATAGTTTTACTAATAAGTTTATAATAAAAGTATCATATTCTCATATTTCAAACTCTAACTGTTATCAACTTTGACTTTAAGTAATTTTCTTTGTATTGAATAACATTTGTTGAACTTTATACAAGTTAACTTGTATAAAGTTAAGATCAAATGTTAACTTGTATAAAGTTCATCAAATGTTATTCAATACAAAGAAAATTACTTAAAATCAAAGTTGACAACTTTGAAACTTGCTAAATTAGGAGTTTATGTAGTCAGTGGGTGGTTTTTGTAAGGCTATATATAGCCTCACACTCATAGTATTAGTTTTAGTTCGGCTCCATCTCGTACTAATAACTCATAAGTATATGATACAATTCATTAACTTAATTGGCATTGCTATGAGACTATGAGTTATAAGTATATATTTTGGGCTCAAATTTCAAATCTGTTATTTATGAATAATTTAGCAAATGGGCTGAGATGTGTTCATTGTGATATTTGACGAATTATAAAGGGAATGCCTTTTTTCCATTTATATTACTTTTCATAGAAAAGCAACAAATTTAACACTATTTGTTTGTTTTTTATATTTTTAAGGGTGTGCACTTGCATCCTCTGTTTTGAGAGTAAGTCCGCTACTGATCATAAAACTTTGTGTAAAATGTTTCATCTACTCTGAAGTTAATCATATTTTGTGTTATCTTTATAACTTCACTCAGACTATGTGAGGGGTAAAGATGTAATATCGCGTTTTCTTTTTGAAAATATCGGAATATCGCAATGGTAATAACGGAAAATACCAATACCGGTATTTAAAACATTGCTTTAAGCTTCGTATCGCGATTCGACAGCAGGAGATTTAGCATACGTTGTCGTTAGAAAAAAAAAAAGACAACATATGTTAGACCTATCGCAACACGGAGTTTCAAGTGAAATTCACCTTTTACAAAAATACACAAAAAAAAAAGAAAAATTAATAAGTAAACATTGGGTATGAAACCAGCAATATCGTGCAAATGTTAGGTATCATTTAAGTAACTAAAAAACACAATATTACATTTTACCCCTCACATGCAAGTCACGTGTGTGTGTGGGGGGGTGTGGGGGGGGGGGTTAACGGCCATCAAACGACGTTTGTCTACAGTATGGTCTGAGTGGAGTTTTGAAAACGTTAGGTATGATCCGCGTAATTTCAAAAGGAAAGATATCAAACTAGCAATATCCACAAACGTTAGATACCATTTAAGTAATTAACTTTACTATTTATGAGTAAAAACTTCACTCCGCCACTCCAAGTCATTTCTTGTTTTCTTATATATATATACTAGATTAAACTCATTCATTGCATGGTGAATAATTGTTGTTCTAAAAATTTATTAAAAATAAATAACAAATCTTCCAAATTCGAAGTATAATACTACAACAATGTAGCAACAATTGTGTTAAAGTGCAAATTTACTTATTTAAAACATATCATAAATGAATATATTTTAATACTAGTTAATGGATTTATGTTTTAATAATGCATACACCATACAACAACAAAGGAAATCAAAGAATAAAGTATATAAAATATATATACTTAATAAATGAATCACAATTTCAATTCATAAATGAAAAGGTTATTTTCAGTTAAATAAATAATTTTTTAAATATGAGTAAGATATTGAATTTTATTTATATAAATGATGAAATTTTTTTTACTATATCATATTTAAAATAATTCATATAATTGATATGTAATTATTATTCTAGACAATATTAAATTAAAATTTAAAATTTTTGGCACTCAAACAAAAGTAGTTATTAAATTTTGTCATTTAATATTATTCTTTTTTTTTTCTTTCCAACCTCTTGGGGTAAGGATGTAAGGTCATTCGTTTCTTAACACTTTTTTTTTTCCATCCTTTGTTATTGTAGGCTTTATATTTATATTAAATCTTTCATCAAACCAAAGACCAAAGCAAGGCTCAACAAAATAGAAGCCAAATGCTTGCCAAGAAAATCATGAGGCAAGGCTCCCTGTTAAAAGTAAGGGTGTGAGTGCTTTTCGGGGTAGTGATTCTATTAAAAAGAACTGAGTTGAGAAGAAAGAGTTTGCTGGCGAAGTGAATCGATTTCTTTCCTTCTTCTAGTTAATAATGATATGAAAAGAATACGATGTCTAACAAACTTAAGATATGATATTTCATTTAAAAAATGGACCGATTTTTATTTAAAAAATAATATAAAAACTTATTTATAAGCTACAAACTTAATATAATAAACTATTTTATTATACTTATCAAAAACCTACAAAGTTTTTGCCTAAACCAACGTATATATCTAATGAAGGTACACTTATATTTATAAAATGAAATTTAAATATATATTGATTTTTTGCCTAAACCTACGTATATATCTAATGAAGGTACATTTATATGATTATTTTATTATTTATAAATAGGAACTTATTTGAAAAATTAGGATAAAATAACAACTCATTAAAAGTCTAATGTGGCAACAAACTAAAAATACCATATAATAAAAAATATATCCTTTCTTAGTTATATAAAGAAAAGAGATAGGTTTTATTATGCAAAATGAGCAATCACTACTCTAAAAACACCCTTAATGATTGTAACTTAGCTAGCTTCCACCATCTTAACCCATGTGAACAAGAGCAAACAACTAAAATAATATCCCAATTATATACGAGTACCTGATAGCCAAACAACCGAGTATAAAGTTCCCCACAAAAAAAGTGTTCCAAGCTTCATCGGTTCAACAAGTGCAAACATTGAACAAAGATTAATGGTTTTTCTGCCACATGAGCATGTCTCCCTGAGATTGTTCTTGTCATTTATAGTCTTTATTTGATCAAATTGATGTCCTAAATTTAATGTAGCGAGTACTTGTAAGTTGATTTTAGTCGATGGATTGCTGTAAAGTCTAACCATTCCTTATTTAATAACCACTGACGATGATATTCATGGGCACATTTGCCGTTTAGGAAAATGGTAACAAAGTTTCATAATTGTTCCATATAGTTGTGAGATATTTTATTTACATAGTTAACGACGCTTAACAGTGTAATAGTATATTCAACATGGTTACTTCTAATGATATTACCAAATATAAAAGGAAATCCCCAAAACAAAGAGGTTTATTTGCTATATAGACACACAATTTCAATCACGAACATGATACATTTAAAGGCCAGTCATATATTGATCATTGGAAGTGGCTCACGACATATATTAGTACTTGATTTTGAAAGAATCAAATGAAACAGTGAACCTGAAGAATTGAGTTGAAGTTTAATTGGGCCTTCGAGAACTGGGTTGGCATTTTAAATTTGAATATAGAGTATGAAACATTTTATCATGTGAATTATAGGGACTAAGGTGAGATTTCGGGAATTTCCAATATCAATACCGATCCCTCAAACTAAAAAAAAAAGGGTACTGGTACTTTTTCAGGTATCTGACGGAATCAGGACTTGTGCATTTTTGCTCATCCTTAAGGGGAAAGGAGTGGTTGCCAATTTGGTAAACTTACCCAATCCTTCCTCCAATTAAAACCTTACAACTCACAACTACCCAATTCTACCAAATTCTTACCCAAATTACTGAAAATACATACCCAATTCACTAAACTTACCCAAATTCATTTTCTTTTTATTTTTATTTTTATTCCACCAATAATTTAACTAAACATTTTATTAAAAACTTAAAACAACATTACATAACACTTAAAAAAAACAATACATAAGAAAAAAAACATTAAAATAAAAACACTAGACTTATTTAAAATAAAAAAATTAGTCGTCGAGATGTTCCAAGTCTTGAGGCCACACGTGTTCAGTGAGGTCATAACGAAGACGATGATGGATGTCTTCGTTTAACAACTCCGCGTAAAAGGTATCGTCCCACACCGGTTGGACCGGTTGGTCCATGATGTGAACCGGCGAGATAGCTCGACCATCACCTTTTATCACCATGTTATGCAAAATACACGCCGCATAAACATAATGACCAATCTTATCTTTGATCAGTGGTCGGAGAGGGCGTCTAAGAATCTTCCATTTTCCTTTTAGAACCCCAAAAGCACGCTCCACATCTTTCTTCGCCCCCTCTTGTAATTTCTTGAATCTTTTCTCCTTCGGCTCAGTAGGATACGGGTATGCTTTAACAGACGTCGAGTACTTGTTGTAGATGCCGTCGGTTAGATAATAACCGCGTTTGTACTGTCAACCATTAACGACGAATGAAGTATCCGGGGCCGTGCCATTTCGCTCCGTGTGATACAAGTCGGATTGGTTCAACACGTTGATGTCGTTGTTTGAACCAGGAGCACCAAAATAAGCATGCCAAATCCACAAGTTTTGAGAAGCGGTTATCTCAAGCATAATAGTGGGAACGACATGGTCGCCTCTCGTATATTGTCCTTTCAAGTGTCTTGGACATTTTAACCACTCGACATGTGTACAATCGATGCTACCAAGCATCCCCGACATGTGATGGCGCTCTTCGTGAGCTTGGAAAATACGAGCAATGTCGTGTTAGGTAGGCCTACGTAAGTACTCACGGCCATACAACTTAATAATGGCGTCACAAAAATGATCAAGAGAATCGCGGCCGGTTCTCGCGGCCATGTGTAAGTACTCATCGTACTCGTCGGGCGGATTGCCCGTTGCGAGTTGGCGTACTGCCGATGCGACTTTTTGGAGCGGTTTGAAACTGTCTCGCCCACGTGCATCGAACCCGTCTCTAAAATATGGAAAATTCGCCTCGATGTCGTCGACGATTTTCAAAAACATGTTTTTTTCCATTCGAAATTTCTTTCGAAAGTAAGCGTCATCGTATTTTGGCTCATCAACGAACCAATCATTAAGTAAAATTTGATGACCAATTTTGCGCTGGCGCTCTATGGTTCGGCAGTTTTGAACCGCGTTGGAAGATGACGTGTCTTCCATCCACTGAAGTGCGTTATGCAGGAACATACCATCGGATTCGGATGATGAATCCGATCCGACAACAACACAACGAGATTCCGATGAACTAGACATTTTAGGAGAAAGGCTTTTTTTTTGCGTGTGTGTTAAAATGATATTTGTGTTTGGTGTGTGTGTTAAAATGAATATAAAAAGTAGTATATGTATATATAGGGAGAAAGGGTTTTTTTTTTTTTTATAAATAAAAGAGTATGTAGCCGTTGGGGGGGGGGGTCCACATCTTCCAACGTTCAAAACATCACCATGACTCTCGGCTTCCTTAATCAAACTGGTACCCGAAAACACCTTACCCGAGTCCTAGCCGATCACTGGAAACGGTGTAGCCGATCGTGGTCGGTGAACCCGAGTCCTAACCGACCCCACTCCTTCCCCCTAATCTGCCATATGAATAAAAGAAATTACTCACTTTGATTTGTCAATATTAAGACAAATTACACGGGTTTTGAGAAAGGGATTTTCTATTAAGGGCATACTAGGCATATTATATAAATTAATTAATCTCTATTACTTTCCTTATGTATAACTAACAATTAATTTTATTAATCTTCTCTCTTTTCTTTGGTCCCTATTTTACCCTTTTTTATTTAACCATTATTAATATTTCAATAATTTATGTTGCTAATATTGTAGTTATTTTTCCCATCCGATTTGAACATTTTGTAACAATAATTACACGAAAAAATTTGCTAAAGAAAAGCTTTCTCTCAATTGTTAAATAATTTAATTATGTAAATTTAGGTGTCCCTTACTAATTGATTTTAACATATTAAATTTTCAGAAATTTTTCTCAATCAATTTTTCCTTTTTTTTTTTTAAAAAAGTCAACTATTAAGTGCATTTTGTTTCTTGTTTCTACGGATCAATATGAACACTAGTTTGTTTTCATAATTTTATTCTTTTTAATTTGCAAAAGAAAAGATAAAAATCATCTATTTGACTAAAATGAGTTTTCACCAGAAGATATTTTTACAAATCACATTAGGAATTCTTAAAACACTAAATAAGTTTCTGATACACCATTTATGGATCAATGTTTTCTTAATGAAAAGGAAACATTATTCTATCAAAGTTTTGCAAAAAGATAAATTTTCCACTATAATGTTGTTTCTTTTTTTTTTTCAAAAGATCTTGTAGTCTATATGAGTATGTGAGGGTCAAAATGTTGACACATGTCAAAAAAAAAAAAAAATGGAAATGAAGATGCTACTTCATTACGAGTTACTAACAAATAAAAAAAATCATGTTGAAAAACCAAGATTTAAATCTCTTTTTTCTTTGAAACTTTAAAGTGTTAGTTATTTAAAATCTATTTTGAAATTTCATTTTTGTTTTTTATCTATGAACAAGCAACTAACATATTATTATAATTTATATGACAAAATCAAGAAATTACAATACAAAATGGAGAATTGGAGATCGACTAAATCAAGAAAAATAAATTAGGATATTGAGATATAATGTACATGCATAATTGCCTAATTCAAAAAGGGTAAAACAGGAACTAGAAAATATAAGAAAAAATTAATAGTATTAATTAGAGTTTATATAAAGAAAGTAATAGAGATTAATTAATTATATAATGTGTCTAGTGGGCACATACTAAAAAATCCCTTTGAGAAAATATTAGTTATCTTTTCACATCATTTTAGTTTTTCTTTAAAAAGAAATTTAATTGAAATTTGAAAGGTTACATTTAGATGTTTTTTATTACGATTTACGAGTACCATATATAATTAGAAAATCCTACACTAAACATTTCTCATCATCCAAATATGGATGTTTACACTTTACACTCTAGCCCATTTACTTTTGGCCCATTTAATGCAAGGAACTGTTCATGATTTCAATATGGAAAATGATAAATCCTAATCAAACCTCTTAAAATCCTCATAATATATCCCCTTGTTAACACATGGAATCCATTAATTCTCTTTTCTAATCTCATCCCCTGATTTTCCATATGTCACAATCCTATTAATTAGGAGGATTTTTAGGCTAACAATTTAGGAGGATTGATCATTACCCTTTCAATATTATACAATATCATACGAGTACATTACATGAATGTTTACCGTCTAGACCAAATGATTTTAGCTCACACTATATGTAGGCTGATGCTTTTCACGCGATAACCCGTTGAAGACATTGGATTCCTTTTCGGTGAATCCTGTTGGACTAAGTTGTTCTAGTACAAGTTACGAGTATTTTTTTTTATGCCAAAATGTACATGTTACACATATTACTGCTAGATTAAACACGCACGTTGTGCGAGGTTAACTGAGAATATAAATAAAAAATATATAATAACTGATATTTACATTATTATTCATAATAATTTATGATAATATAAAAGCTATCAAATTACTACTGATTCAAACAATAAAAGTTATAACTTTTATTTATAATAAACGTCAAATATGTTAAAACATGACTAATAAACATAAATATTTATAAATCATAAAAAAAAAATTATTTTATATATATATATAAATATATATAATATAATAAATACTTTTCAAAAATATAAACATAATAAAATAAACAATCTCATTTAAAAAAGTAATTATCGTTGAATTAATAAAATAAAAAAAAGTATAATGTATATAAACATCTTTATAGTTGTATAGAAAATAAAAAAAATAATTATTAATAAATAGGATTATGTTTATAATTGATGATTAAGATCATACATGACAATAAAAATATAACAATTTAAATAGAAAAATGAAAACTAATAAAAAATCGTATGTGGCAAAAAATGAAAAATGACACTTAAAAAGGAAAAAACATTTTCTCCCTTAGTTATATAGACTTAGTTATATAGAGATGTTTTTTCTCCCAAAAACTTCATTTTAACAAGCATAGATCTAGTCGCATTACTCAAAAAAGGAGAGGTAAGGACTCCATTTCCAACTATCTACACGCCATTATGCCAATCTAAACTCAAACTCATCAATCTATTTAACAAACTAACTAAATAGTGTGTTTGAATTTCCTCCACGACTAGAATGATCGAAAGGGGAAGACTCCGAGACCCTATCTTTTCGTGCAGGATAAAAGGCCTCACAAAGCTCGTTATATCTTTGAAGATCGAACCTGGACACCTCCATAAGCTTCCTTTGTTTTGTCTTGAACCGGCGTTGAAAGTAGCCCTCAAAAGTTGGCTCTTTCGACGTCTTTATGAAAAACATGTATGCAAGTGCAAAGTGAAAAGATGTGACAAAGAAGCATATAGGCTCCATGACGTCCCAACTAAGTTCCCAAAATGTAAGCCTCATAAATCCCAATGTTTGTACGATCAAAAATCCAAGGCCACAATAGAGCTCACTACGAACTTGGGATAGCGATTTTTGATCAATGAAAGCTTTTTGCTTCTCTAATTCTTCAAGTTGTTGCTTCCTTGGGTCATTTGGTATGGCTATAGATTGTGATATCAATTTCTCCATTGATTTTGCCAACTGTAATGAAGAGAATGCAAATGGTCAGTTTTGTAATTGTGACGACATATAACTTCACGTCTTGACCCAATTTGACTCAAATAACATATTCTAGTTGTTTGACTTTTTTGAACTATAGCCTATATGCAAAAATCGTAATTTAGATTAAAAATTACTCACTATATTAGTACTCGTACTACAAAAGAGAAACTTCCCCAATTTTTTTTTTTATTAAAACTTTAAAAAAGAACCGACTCTGTCACATGAAAGAAACTTACAAGACGCATAAGAAAACGGTATGACAAAATGAACCATAAAATTGGAAATTTTGTTCAATATGCAGGGGAGCTAGGTGATGTCCAAAAACTTAACTATACCAGTTTATCGATCTGTATTAATTCCAAAATTTGTTCAATAAAGATTTTATCTGTTCAAAATCAGGACCATGTACATTTTCTAATTAAAAAAAAACAAATAAGTAGATTTATCGATTCCAATTTAATTAAACAACTATGAAAACATATCATTAATTATATTCAATTAAGAAGCTATATATTAAAATATAATGATGAAATTAAGTAATGGGTCGATTTAATTATACCTGATCAGGACGGAGAAACACAATGCTCCCTATGACAATAACGTCTCCGGCTTCATCCAACATTTTAGAGAACTCGACTCCTTGATCATGATTACAACAAGCACCGATACAAAGCGTGACATATTCAGAGTAGGTAATCGAGTTAGCGGAGATCTTTTTCACCGCGTCTCTCACCTTTTGCAGCTGAGAAAACCGAAGTATCTTTCTAGCATCATTAACCGATATTCCAACACAATTAGTAACATGATGATCAGCTGGAGTAGGACTTTTCAACCCGTCAAACCGAAGACGTTGATGATTATCTCCTCCTCCGTTTGATATCTTCATTTTCTCCCTCAATTTCTCACCAACTGGAAAAGAGAAAAGCCCAGACACGCTCATTATTGTAGTCGACGACTGGTTTATTTTTCTTCGTTGAAGGAACCGTCTAAACAATCCTGGGTCTCCTCCTGCAGTAGGGGATGTTTTTTGTTCGTGATGGAAATACGATTTTGCGGAAGGCGTGCGTTCGGCGCCCATTGGTGACGGTGTTTGTGTTTGGTCTTTAATTAGGAGACGTTTTGTTATGGTTCGCCTGAGCGCCATATATTGCTCTGTTAATTTATTTGCTATAGAGATGTGATACAAAATGAGGTTGGGTGCTTTGGGTTTTATAGTGTCATAAAAAAAACGTTTAATTGTAAGAAATCACGAGATGAGATATTGGCATTTTAATTCATTTTAATATTCTTTAATTTGATCACACATATATATATATATTCTCTACAATACAATGTGATTCATGATTGTAAAATTTATACATAAACACATATATAATCCTCTTTAATAATAGCTTTAATTCTTTTTATATGTATATCATGTATTTATTATTCGATCTGATTGTACTATTATTTTTTTTTATATTATTACTCGTATATATAATCTTATTTCTACCTTTAATTATCTTGTTTCATTTATGTACAAGTAATTTATGTTTGAAGTGTACTGAGCCTATACAAGTACGTCAAGTAGAGTATTTGGCTCTGTTTTTTACGTTTATATAACGTTAGACTATGTGTTAATAACGGATGGTGTAGCTAGGCAGAAGATACTATGCAACATGCATGAAAGAGGCCGGAGGTAAGAGGTTCAAATTAATCACACTTAATGCGTCATGTTCCTTATTATAGTGTTACGTGATTCATCTTTTCTCACGGAACTGTAACTGCGATGAGGGATATTGGATGGGTTGGCTATCCATCGACATGTGGACTATATGTATATGGAATTATTTTTAACGAAGAACGTAACTACTTCAAAATAGTTGTAATTATTAATTACTAGCACTTGGTCATTTTCGACAACATATATATATTATGTATAACTTTAATGTATTATCGTATATCCCCGTAGTTTTATGTAATAGTATACGTTTTAATATACAGAGTAAAAAGTTTGATAATTTAAAGTTCTCATAAAACCACGAATCCACGAGAATATGACGAAATGAAAAGAAACATGTGTTAAGATATCGTCGGTAGTAAATAAGATATTAGAGTAATTAATTGATGGGAGTGGTTTTGATTCAAAAATTAATTGAGACAAGTGCTCATGACGTTTCATGCTTGATACTACTTCCACCGAAGATTCTTTCAATTTTCAGACACAAGTGCTGATGACATGTTACATAAAATATTTTTTGATTTCTACGTATATTACATAATTATCAAGGTCTATGAACTATTTATATACGGGCATATATAAAATTTTTACTTAACCATAGTAAAAAATTAAGGTCTTAAGTAAGAGAAATCAACCACATTATGTGTAATGATGATAGTAGTCTGTTCTATTAGAGGCCGGGTACACTATGTACATGTTCTGGACTCGTCCCCCAATTCGTTCCCTATCATGGGACGAGTAAACATCGTAGTGTTTGGCTTGTCCCTCATGACTCGTCCTTAATTTCCAAGGACTAATCTTTTTTTTAAGTGTGTGTGTGTTTTTAAGGGATTAATGATATAAACAGTAGTCCTGTATTGAGCTTATTTTAAGGGATTAGTCTCGAGTCTGATGTGACATTGATATGACACTGACAAAGACTAATCCTTATAGGGACTAATCCGACCATTGTGTACCCGGCCTTTTAAATGTTTAAATCAATGGAGAGGGAAGGATGAACTTAATTAGTTAAGGTAAATATCATCATAGAGGAATTAGATCCACAACCAGAAAACAAAATGGATCGGAATTTATACCCACATATTTCTTCTGACATTAAAATGAAGGTGCATTATGGACCCTTATAAATAAATTTTAGAATAATGAAAATCCAGATGCAAGTCGAAAATGTTTTGTTGTAGTTATAAGTTCTTGTACGTTAAGTTACAGATTAGAAAAGGCTTATTAATTTGATGATCATGATCGAGGTGATCAAGCTGTGCGTACACGTCAAAAAGACTTCATCTAATTAGTTAAGTTTTTGTGATTCACTTATATTTGTGTAAAGTTGTTAGATTCACATCTATTAATCATGTTCTTTATCTATAAAGATGATTATAAGGTATTGGCTTATTTGTTTAACAAATGTGTTGCATGTATTTGAAGATTTTTTTTTCTTTTTATCTTTGGTTCGGGACGTTGATTTCATATTTAAAAAATAACTATTTACATGGGATTGAGATTCGCTAAAGTTATTATTAACTTTATAAGTAAAGTTGATGATTTTGACATTTGGATTAAAATCAAGGGGCAATATTCAAATATCAACTTTAAATCTTAACCTTTGATTTTAATCTAAATATCAAGATTCTCTCAACTTCACCTATGAAGTTAATAATAACTTTAGAGAATCTCAATTCATTTGTATGTTTTTTTGTGTTAAACTAGAAGTTGGGTGTTTAAACGTTTTTTGGGTGTTGTATTTTTGTAGTATATAACTTGTTATAACAAAGAATACAGAATAAGAATATTACTTGCATATTTCTTTAATAGTAGTATTTTTCATAACTAAAATGAGGAATAACAATGACGAAATGGAATATAGAATTTAGAATCCCCAACCAAGTAGGAGTGGGAATCTCATATGAAAGGGATATCATGTTGGATTCCGTTTAGGATAGAGAAAAAAAAAATGTTGGAAGTCTACTAACCCCATTTGTCCTCATGTACCCCCACATTTCTCCTAGTGTTTAGGCTTTATCTTTTCTTATCAAATTTACGATGAAAAAACGAAAAAATAAATAAATGCATAGACCATAGTTAAGTTCTTTATATACACAATTATATTATTATTAAGAACGTAATTAATTATGAGCAAATATATATCTTATGTAAAGATGTCATAAAAATGTTTATGTCATGTGATAAACTTTCAAATCTTGTTTATTAAATATATCCGGGTATATGTAACAACCATATATGTTGTCACTTGTGAATTTTTTATTGGCCGGGTAAATCTAATAACCAGAATTTAAAAGTTCAATACATAACATAAACACTTTACGAGATTTCCTTGTATAACATAAACATTTGATTACAGTTAATTTATAATATCCACGGGTGATCATTTCTAAGTTATTAATAATTAAAGATAAGTTTATCACCTCTCTGCTCTCTTAATTCATCGCAAGGTTGACATGCTTAAATTGAATTGAAGAAGAACATCTCATATTCATATTGAATTCAAATTTTCATTAGTTAGCACCTTAGGGTGGACGGAGTACATTTCCCTTACTCAATCCTACAAATTCATCCTCTAATCAAAACTCTCCAACTTACAACTACCCAATTCTTACCCAAATCTCAAGCATAACATACCCAATCCTACCCAATTTCTTTTTCTTTTCATTTAATTTTAATACATATAATTAAGACCATATAAACATAAAACATAATTTCATTAAACTTAAAAACACAATACATAATATGGAAAATGACTAAATACGACTAAAAAAAACTTAAATAAAACTAAAATACGTAAATGAAACTAAACAACTTAAACTAAATACTTAAATAAACATAAAACTACATAATTAAAAACACATAATAAATACGACTAACACTCGAAATAGTCCGAGTCCACAGTACTATCGTCGTTGTTTCGATGGATGTAGCGGTATGGTTCAGGAGACCCGGCAACGTCGCCAGGTGGACGAGATGCGTACTTTCCTCTGGGTTAGTATAGTACTCGACATGCTGACCACCACCGACACTATCCCCAACGTTCGGAAATTTGAAGCCAACAATCGGTTATGCTACTCGATTTCATGCCCGATTTTCACTACCCGATGGTTAACTGATGGCTGGCAGCGATGTAGCCAATCGACTTCAGCGAGCCCGAGCTCTAGCCAAGAGGTACTCCTTCCGGCCTTATCCATACTATAATTCTTTAACGGAGAATGTAGAGTTCATTTAATTTCATTTCTTCGTATACTCCTACCAGGTAGAATTATAATAATTCCACTTTTACTAGTGTATGTCAAAATATACGAGCATAGTATCCGCGTAATGCGGCGGCGGTAGTGGACACGGCGGTCTAGTATTGCCGGTGACGGTATTATTTCTGGTGGTGGCGGTATCAAGTCTCAAATGGTGTAGGTTGATGTAAATGTGATAGTGAAATATTTAAAAAGATAAGGGCTTAAAGTGTTAATTATTAAAATAAATGTCAATGGCAATTCTGGTAATTCAAAGACAGAAATTATTAAAAATAAAAAAAGCCTTTTGCTTTATAAAGGAGTAGAAATAGAGATATAGTTGTTTTCTTTTTATAAATTCCAACGAATTAGGTTCCTTTACATTTTTATTAATTCCCTTATATACCATTTTATATAAAGGTAATATCTTTCTTAATCGATGCTTATTCGATCTTATATCAATATTCCGAGTATAATATATGTTATATCATGGTCCCTAATCGCACATACAACTACACAAGTGCAATCCTAATATATATATACCTTACCTAAGCCGATAAAGACATCTTCATGGTCTAAGTGGATCCGATGATGCGATCTCGGTGGCATCAAGTTCTTGTCCAACCTTCCATAAACATTCTTAAAAAAAAGTCAAAATAATATAATTGGTCCATTAAAATTTTATTCGTGAATGCCATGGGAGTAAAAATTTTATTCTCTAATATGCGTAATTGATATCAATTGTATGTATATATTTAGAGTGCATTCTTGAGTTTTATTTTAAAGAGATAAGAAAAGAAAGGGTAAAAAACTTTTTATTTTTGTATTCTTGAGTTTTTGTTTTAAAAGAAAAGGAAGGGAAAGAAAGAGAAAAATAGAATGTTTTGATCCCAAAACTTTCTTGCCAAAAGTGGCAAGATTTGGAAGGAAAAGTGATGAAATTATTATTATACCCCTCAAACTTATATAAAGGTTTTAATTACTACAAGGCTATAAATGTAAAGTTGTACCTTTTTATCATTTCTTTTCCTTCCCTTCTAACTCAAGAATACATTTAACTATCAACTTTCTTTTCTTTTCTTTCAACTCGAGAATGCCTATTTTTTATGTAATTATCTATCCTTTCTTCCCCTATCCAATCTTCTCCTTTCTTTTTTTTTTAATAAAAACTTGAGAATACATTGTTAGAAACACTAAAAGTTGTGACTTGTGAGTTCACGTCTAATTTAAAACCGAGTAAACAATTTAGGTGATTTTGTATGTGTAAGTTTTTGTTTTCAAAAAAGAGCTCTACAGTATAAAACGGTTCATAATTCATTATTTTTGGCCTCAAATTTGGTGTATTTCCGTACAACTCATTTATACAAGTTTTAAAAAATTTAGAACAATTTGAATTTTTGATGCCTGTGATATCACACGCGTAGCAAGATTGGTCCAACTTATGCAAAGGTGTCGACTTTGGTCATAATTTTTGGTGCTGGTGGCGATTTTGGTCTAATGGCTCACGGACTTTTTCTTTAATTCGTGAATGAGTGCACGTGTTTGTCACGTGGTAGGTAGTTAAGGAATTTACTTCCCACAAGCACATGCACTCATTAACGGATTAAATAAAACGTTCGTGAGCCATTGGACCAAAATCACCACCAGCACCAGAAATTATGACCAAAATCGCCACCTTTGCATAAGTTGGACCAATCTTGCTAAGCGTGTAATATCACAGGAACCAAAAATGCAATTTGCTCCTTAAAAATTTATGTCTAAAAAAACGTAAATTTCTATAAGGAAAAAGTTTATATGATCATGATGGGTAATTAAGTTTGTAAATTTCTAACAATGTTTATCATCAGAGTCTAGAGAATGGAATATGTTTACTATCGTCGTCGCATTATACAAACACATGACTCATATTCATGAATGAAAGTTATGAAACATGGTATCAATTGCATATATTTGTCAAGAATGTATTCTGATTAACGAGATATTTACCATTATTCACGCTATCAAGTGCTATGAGATTGGTTTACATGTTGTTGTTTAATTAATAATTGGTGTTTTTTTTTTAATTGGTGTTTGTGTATGCAGGATGACGACCTTATAATTAATAATTAGTCCTTAGATATTTAACTTGGCACGTACGGTTTCAGAGAAGTATTTTAAAGCTATGACGTTGTGTCACGTTTAATAAAATAGCTACACACACCTATCCATTAAGGCAATTATTACACCAATATGACTAGCTTTTTATTTTATACAACATATATTGGTCGTAAGTGGAAGCTTTAAGAGTACTGATGACCCCATATATACCTTTTTATTCTCTTAATTTATTTTCGTAACATAACAAAGTTCTTATGATTGGCTATTATCTATTTAACCCATACAAAACAGTAACGTATACGTCTGTCGTACACAAGTTTTGTATTGTAGTTTCATAGCAGAGATGCTAACAAGGACTACCGACTTTTCAATTAGAACTACATGCTTTGTATATAAAGGGAGTGGTTTTAAAAACTAAAACTAGACACGATATATGGTCGACGTATATATATATTACCGCACGGCGTAGGATATGTATAGTAGCACCAGAAATAATACTAGGTTAATTGATGGTGATTCTAGTGGACACGCCACTAAATATAATATATCCCCAATTAACTTGTTCGATCATATATGGTCGGCCGATTTCATTCGGCTTACTTGCTTAAAATGGTATATACGGATTCTATAAACATCTTGTGGCTCTAGCTAGGTTTAATAGACTAACTAGTGTTTAAGTTATGACCAAGTATATAAGTTTTGGTATCTATACGAGTTGTATTGTTTTTCTACCTTACTTTGAGTTGCAATATATTCACAAGTGGACTTTTCATTTCTATATTCTAATTCCTGTAAAGTTTAAATATAGCACCATATAAAAAAAAACTATTCGTTAGTCATATTATAATTGTTAGATCTTACAATTTACGGGTCGAATCTATTTACATTAAAAATAGAGCGACTTGTTAGGTAACTCTTTTATCTCATGACTCTTACAATTCGAGGTGTGAACTTGGACCGATTCAATGCAAGTCGTAAACTTATGATTGTTGTAGTTTGATACTACGGCTATATTTAAATATTGTATTTATGGTTACATTATTTCGTGTGTTATATATGTATTTTTTATTCTTTTAGTTTGAATATGGAGATAAACTAGAAATTTATTATTCAAAAATATCGAAAATGTACCTTTTTATAAATGTATTAAAATAATCAACTTATATTTTGTTTTCAAAAATGTGATACACATATAATTATACAATATTATGTATGTAATATATAAATTGTCCTGACTCTTACTAATTAAGCCACATTCTAAATCATGAGTCAAAAAATCATATATTAAAGTCAGGTTAAAAGTTAACTATAAGTATAGGTCCCACTACATAATCTTTTGATTCATAGCCTTATTTTAATTTAACTATTTTTTCTTTTCTTTATTTTGGGAACACACAAACGCCCAAACCTCCATAGGAGATATCACAAGACACCCATCTATATTAGGTTGAGCATATGACCCAAAAACCCGCGACCCAGCCATGACCTATCCGAACCGATCCGCCCGACGAGATAACGGGTTAGGTCATGGGTTTGAGTTTAGTGTTTCCTCAGGTTTCGAGCTAGGCGGGTCGCCTGGATTTTGACAAGTGAAGAACAAAAAGCCCTTTAAACACAAGAACCGAACTGAACTCGTCCAAACCCTAACCGACCTGCCCGAAGGAGTAACAGTCCAGGTCACGGGTATGTTTTTGTTGCTTTATCGGGTCATGGGTTTGCACGGGTCGGGCCAGGTTTTGACCCATGCAAGCTTAATCTATATATAAATTTGGTTGTTGACCAGGTACAGTCACAACAAAACAAGAATTCATATGGAATAACAGCTAATTAAATAAAATTAAAATTATCTATAATCGTTCATCTCAATCACTAATCTAAATTATTGTCCCATTTCCTTTTCTTCTTTTTTTTTTTTTTTTTTTTTTTTCATTGTCACTGAGCCACCACTGAGAGGCGAGGGGGCGTAATTGTTCCAACAAGGGGGCGTGACCGTTCTAACAAACAATCTGATACAATCTTTATTTGAGATCACATATCAAGCATTTGCCATACAAACTACGTACAGAGTATAGTCACAATAAGACAAGAATGTCAGATCTCTAGCTAGAAAGAAATAAAATGCACGTTATTTGTGAAACTTCTATTAAAAGAAGAAGTATAAAACATTACGGTATCAATATACTTCACGACAACATAAAAATAACCAATTAATAAAAACCAAATCAACCTAATATATAGTACTGGATTAACAATAATGATCATTAAGCAAAAATGTCTAAACAACACAACGTGTTAGTAAAGTAGGATCAATCGCTATTATATGTACCAATATACTTTACGACCACATATATGAACCAAATAAGAAACCAAATCAACATAATCTTATCGGCTGATGGTGATTAACAATGATCATTAAGCAAAAAAGCCTAGACAACACAGCGCATTATATTAACCTATGGATGAGGACATGATTTACGACATTCTAAAAGTCAAGTAGTATTGGAAAATTATTATTGCTAATACGCATATGCACAATAATGGATAATTAGTTATCACTTGTTACCTCCTAGTTAGCTCAAGTGGTTGAGCACCTGCTTAAAAAGCAGGAGGTCTTCGGTTCAAGACTTGGGAAGTACATAGGAAGTCTTTCTATGAAGGCTTGGCTTGGGTATACTCAGGTTCAAGTTTGAGGAGGTAGGGTTTACCCCTATTGATCGTCGTGCCTTCGGGCGGATTAGTAGGGGTTTTTCCCTCCATCGGGTATTTGAAATAGGCCTTTCTACTTCGAGGGAGCTCTCTAACGTGGACCCGGTTAAGACAACGTATGTTAGACCTCCCGCTGTCGAATCGCGACACGAAGTTCTCAAGCGAAATTCACCTTTCAAAAAAAAAGTTTGATCACTTGTTGAAATATTGATATGTTACTTTGCACAATGACTTGATCATCACCATTTTGATGAAATGTTACTTTGCACAAAGTTTGGATCCAACGAAAAAAAATTATAGATTAGCCTATGACGTCGTACCATAGTCAATGGAATCGTTCCACGTACTTGTGCACTTAAGACTATAATTGCATTATTATGATTACTTTTTCTTAATTAATATATGACGTAACCAGATGCTTTACGACTAAAATCATCGTAGTCGTCTTGATTTAACAAAGCGTACGTGATTATAAGTTAAAATTGAATTTGACGAATCATTTTCTTTATGACTTTCTGATATGTCCATTTATATGCATATTTTCGAATCGTTTCTAAGTCGTTTTAAGCTTAATTATATGCAAATTATATGTATATTCGATGCTTTGATGGTATTGTTAGTGATTTCAAGCTTAGAACAGGTACATTGACTAGAAATAGCTTTTTGGAAGGTTAAAAGATGCATTAGGATGATTCTTGGATGAGTACGAGTGAAGACGAGTTGAAAAATACAAGTTTTGCGAAAACTGGAAGCCTGTGCGGCGCATAAAATAGGTCGGCTGAAGGGTTTTTGATTTTTCACTATAAATACAAGACCATAACCCTCCCATTCGATATACAATCACCTCTAGTCGATTTTAGGGTTCTTTGGGGCTATTCTCAGCAGCTTTTTCGTCCATCAAGGTCTAAGGGTTGTTCGTGAGCTTCAAGGCATTCGGTTGTCGATTTTCTTAGCGTTTACTTGTTTTCTACACATTGGTACAATATGTTCTTCTATATTTTTACTCTTTGTGCTTTGTTTTTGATTATGAGTAGCTAAATAATTCGTCATCCACTGAGATGAAGTGATACATTGAATAATGGTTACATAATCTTTTGAATTCAAGTTGATTTGATTTAACGTTGTGTCGTAATCTTAGCTTATTAATTCTTTGTTATTTAACTCTTAATTGCGGATAGTTTTTGCATGATCTCAGTGGTAACTTAGGTTGTGTAGAAGTTATTTTGATTGCTTGGTTAGAAGCAATTGTTTCTATGACGGGTACGGTAGAAAGTAATTAATAGTTAATAAAGGTTAACAGGTTAATGGTTGGGTACAATCAATAGACACAATTGTTATCTAAATAACCAAAACAATTAGTTGGCAAGGAAAGTTATGAAAGGCGTCTTGGAGTACCGGTCTTAGTAATAGAACTAGTTAATTAAGGGAATTGAATAAAGTAACGAACTTGACGGGTACGAGGTAAGTCTTTGTTTAGTTCTCGATTATAAAATCAACATATTTGAATTGGTTCTTCAATTATATGCAACCTAAATAATGTGTATCATGGAGTCGAAGTGGATGATCTTCTCATGCTATTTGATTTAAAACAATTTTCTTTTCGATAAATTCTTAGGAATTTCTAACTCTTTCAATCAACTAACTTTTAATATAAAAACCAAGATGACATGGTGTCTTTAAAAACTAAAATCTTTTTAACTACTTAAAACTCGCTAGCTCTTTGTAGTCTTTGTGGAACGAACTTTTACTTGCTTTAATCTATATTACATACGAACGGGTCCACTGTCCGATTGTGTGTGGTATTCGATTCGAAGTATTTTTAAGGATTTTAATTTAACTAGATTTTCACACATCAAGTTTTTGGCGCCGTTGCCGGGGACTAATTTAAGAGCTTTAGTTTGAGATTTCGTAGTTGATCCTTTCTTGTACTCAAGTGCAAGAAAGTTACTTGCTTTCTTAGGTTAATTTTCAATTTTTAGTTTTAGTTTTCTGTTTTGTTTAGTTTGTGTAACTTGGTACGTTTTACGGTTTTCTTTGTTTGTGTTTTCAGGTTTGTTTCTTAGTTGATGACCACAAGGGCTGCCGGTATACCACTAGTAAGTCCTCAATCTAATCCGGGAAAGACGAAGAGACGAGGAAGGAAACCTTCTAAAACCGTTAACCTTTCACCTAGCAAAATAGATTCCTTAAACTTAAACGTTGAAGCCGAAAGTTCCACACCACCGGAAAATAAACAACCAACTCCACCGAAAACTTCACCTAAAAATTCACCAAATTCAACACCAAACTCCACTCCACCCTCTACACCTCCTACTACACCTAGAAACATGACCGAAGACATGGTTCATCCGTTTGATAGGACTATTGGGGAAAGTACTCGAGTCATTGCACCTAATAAGGGCTCGGCTATTCGTCCTCCAACCACCGCTCCAAATTTCAATGTCAAAGGTAATCACTTGTCTCGGGTTGAAGAAAATCAGTTTGACGGGGTTGTTAAGTGGGATCCGTATGATCATGTGGAGAAGTTTGAAAAGGTTTGTCGATTGTTCAAGTATGGGGAGACTCAAATGCCACATGTTAAGCTTGAATTGTTTCCGTTATCTCTCACGGGAGAGGCGACAAATTGGTATAAGAATCTCGATGACAACATATTTGAGACATGGGAAGAGTTGAGGGAAGGATTCATTGAGCGGTTCTTTACGGCTCAATTGGTTGAAACAATGAAGTTGGAGATTCGGGCGTTTAAGCAACTTAGTGGTGAGGATTTGGTAGATGCTTGGAAAACATTGAAGGAGTTGATGAGAAATTGTCCCGGTCATGGTATTCGATTGAATGAGCACATTCTTATTTTCTTCCGGGGTTTAGATAGCCGTACTCAAAGGGAATTGGATTGGGCTTGTGGAGGTAACATTAATAATGTCACTTACAACGAAGCCTATAAGATTATGGAAGATATGGTTCGTACTAGTGTGATTCGAAAAGCGGGTAGGACTAAACCGGATCTTGTGAAAACGGGAAGAAGAAGTGTGGCTCGGGTTGATAGTGGAGGAAGTAATGATGTTGTGGCTGAAATTAAGGCTTTGGCAAGTCACATGGATAAGCAATTTGCAAGCATGGATGGTAGGTTCGGGTTGATTGAAAAGGATTTGAAGACGGCGGTTGCGGGTTGTGATGTTTGTGGTGATAGGCATTACACGGAAGATTGTGATAAAGCGCCACGGAATGAGGAAGTTGATTATGTTCAAAATCAATATCAACCACCGTTTGCAAATCGAGGGTTATTTCAAAGGAATGGAGCTTATCAAAACCGGTACCAAGGTAATTCTAATTCTAATTTTAATTCTAATGGTGCAGGGAATTATAGGTCCACATTAGGAGCTTCATGGCAAGGAAGAAATCAAGGAGGTCCTTCGGTTCAACCGGTTGAAGTTGTTGATCCTAATGTCGAGCTTAGGGATCTTGTGAAGAAGTTTATGGTTGATCAAGACAAGAAGAATGAGAACTACCGAACCGACATCACTGCTTTGAATGATAAGATGAATCAAAATATCAAAAGTCAACAAGTGGCGATCAAGGATTTAGGAGTGAGGCTTGATAGAATGGGTAATTCTAATCGTCAACAAGGATCTTTGCCAAGTAATACCCAACAAAATCCTAAGTCTTCCGGTTCGAATGATGGAGGTAATAAGTATCAACACCCTAATGTTAGGAATGAGCATGTATATGCCATTACTACTCGGTCCGGTAAGGTAGTTAATTCTCCTATTTCTCCTCCTATTTCTAGTCCTACTAATGTTCCTACGCAGGTTGATAGTGAGGACGAAGAAGATGAACAAGTTGATGAAGAGATTGTAATGGAGCCGAACCAAGCCGTGAAACCACCGGCCGTTCCACTTACATCTACTACTCCGGTTGCTACACCGGTAGCTAAACCGACGGTTGTTGAGCCTCAAGTCAAGCTATATAAGCCTAAAGTTCCTTTTTCTCAAAGATTAAAGAAGGATAAACTCAAGGAACAATATGGTAAGTTTGTAAAAATGATTAAATCGGTTTATATTAATGTATCTTTGGTTGATTTGATTTCAGGGATGCCGAATTATGCTAAGTTCATCAAGGATCTTGTGACGGATAAGAGGAAGCTAAGGCTACTTTACTCAATGTGGAGTGTTCGGCAATTGTGCAAAATCAAATCCCTCCTAAGCTTGAAGATCCAGGGAGTTTTCTAATTACTTGTTCTCTCGATGCTAAGCTTACTTGTGATGCTTTGGCCGATATTGGTGCAAGCATTAATTTGATGCCTTTTTCGGTTTATAGGCGATTGTCTTTAGCGGCTCTTAAGCCAACTCGGATGAGCATTAGGCTCGTCAACCATTCATTTCAATATCCCATGGGGATTGCGGAAAATTTGTGTGTTAAAGTAGGCCATATTGTCTTTTTGGCCAATTTTGTTATTGTTGAGATGGAAGAGGATGCCAAGGTTCCTCTTATCTTAGGCCGACCTTTCTTGTATACGGCCGATGCAATCATTCGTGTTAAGGATAAGATTATTTCATTAGGAATAGGAAATGATAGAATTTCGTTTTCAATTGATAAAGCTTTGCAACATCCTTATTCTACCGATGATTCATGTTTCAGGATTGATGTAATTGTAGAAGATGAAGCTTTGGAAATGGAATTGATGAGTTTCTTGGACACGGATGAAGGAGAAGCTTTGCTTGCTTGTAGTGAAGAAGAGCAAGTGATGGTTGCGGACATGGTAAGAGAGATTATGGAGGTAAGCACGGATGAATCAACACCGGAAGATGAGACTTTTGAGGAAATTGAGAGGGATGGTTTGAAGATTGAAACTTCGGTGGACAATCCACCAACCGATTTGGAGATCAAGCCACTTCCCGAGCACTTGGAATATGCATTCCTAGAAGGTAAGTCACTTCTTCCCGTTGTCAAATCGTCATCACTTTCGGATGATGAAAAAGGTAAGTTAATGACTGTGTTGAAGGCTCATAAAAGAGCCTTTGCTTGGCGTACAACTGACATACCCGGAATTAGCCCCGAATTTTGTAAACATAAGATTAATTTGCATGAAAATTTCAAACCAAGTGTTCAAAGGCAAAGGAGGCTAAATCCGAATATGAAAGATGTCGTTAAGAAAGAGATAATTAAACTTTTAGATGCTGGAATTATTTATCCTATCTCTGACAGTCCATGGGTAAGTCTGGTCCATTGTGTACCGAAGAAGGGGGGAACGACCGTTGTCACTAATGAACATAATGAACTTGTACCTACTAGAACGGTTACCGGGTGGCGGGTGTGTATTGATTATAGGAAGTTAAATGATGCGACCCGTAAAGACCACTTTCCTTTACCCTTCATTGATCAAATGCTCGAACAGTTAGCCGGAAATGAGTATTTTTGTTTTCTTGATGGTTTCTCCGGGTACTTTCAAATACCCATTGATAACAACGATCAAGAAAAGACGACCTTTACATGTCCCTTTGGCACGTATGCTTATCGTAGGATGCCATTTGGATTATGTAATGCTCCCGCCAACTTCCAAAGGTGTATGATCGCGATATTCCAAGACATGTTAGAAACATCTATGGAGGTTTTCATGGATGACTTCTCGGTCTTTGGTAACTCTTTTGACAAGTATCTTTCCAACTTGGATAAGATGCTTGAGCGATGTGAGCGGGCACACCTTGTTCTTAATTGGGAAAAATGTCATTTTATGGTTAAAGAAGGCATAGTGTTAGGTCATAAGGTGTCTAGTGTAGGGATTGAGGTAGATAAGGCTAAAATTGATGTTATTGCTAAATTACCTCCACCAATTAATGTAAAGGGCGTTAGAAGTTTCTTAGGTCATGTCGGGTTCTACCGTAGGTTTATTAAAGACTTTTCTAAGATAACCCGACCTATGACTCGTTTGCTTGAGAAAGATGTGCCTTTTGAGTTTAATTCGGATTGTTTGAAGGCATTTGTTTTGTTGAAAGATTGTTTGACTCACTCACCCATTATGGTTTCTCCTGATTGGTCTCAACCTTTTGAACTAATGTGTGATGCAAGTGATTTTGCAGTTGGAGCTGTTTTAGGACAACGAGAAGGTAATCATTTTCGTCCTATTTACTTTGCTAGCAAGACTCTTAATACTGCTCAACAAAATTACACCACTACTGAGAAAGAGTTGCCTGCGGTTGTGTATGCGTTTGATAAGTTTAGGTCGTATTTGGTGCTTAGTAAGACCATTGTTTTTACCGATCATTCAGCCCTTAAGTACTCGTTTGCTAAACAAGATGCTAAACCTCGTCTCATACGTTGGGTCTTGCTTTTGCAAGAGTTCGATATTGAGATAAAGGATAAGAAAGGGGCTGAAAATTTGGCGGTCGATCATTTGAGTAGGTTAGAGGATCCTCACCGTGAGGAAACAAAGGGGGATGGTATTGATGATGCATTCCTGGATGAGTCTTTGATGAGTATTGAATCTAATGTTCCATGGTATGCAGATTTTGCTAACTATCTTATTGCAGGGGTACTTCCAAAAGGATGGACAAATCAACAAAGGAAAAAGTTCTTTTCCGATGTTAAGCATTATTATTGGGAAGAACCCTATTTGTTTCGTGTTTGTGCAGATGGAATGATTAGAAGATGTGTTGCGGGTGGAGAAACTCATTTGATTTTAGATGGATGTCACCGAGGGCCAACCGGTGGTCATTATGGACCAACCGTTACTAGTAAGAAAGTGTTTGATGCAGGTTTTTATTGGCCAACGATTTTCAAGGAAGCTCAAACTTTGGTGGATACTTGTGATGCGTGTCAACGTCAAGGGAACATCACAAAAAGAGATGAGATGCCTCAAAACTTTATCTAGGTTTGCGAAGTTTTTGATGTTTGGGGTATTGATTTTATGGGACCCTTTCCGCCTTGAAATAAGTGTCTTTTCATTTTAGTGGTGGTTGATTATGTGTCTAAATGGGCCGAGGCTAAGGCCTTGCCAACGAATGATGCAAGGGTAGTGATAAATTTCTTGAAACAATTGTTTTGTCGTTTTGGTTGTCCTAAGGCCTTAATAAGTTATCGTGGAACTCATTTTGCGAATCACCAACTTGCTAAGGTGTTGGAGAGATATGGTGTTCATCATCGTTTCTCTACTTCTTATCACCCGCAAACAAGTGGCCAAGTAGAAAATACAAATAGGGCATTAAAACGAATTTTAGAGAAAACCATAGGTGATAATCCTAAAAATTGGTCAAAGAAACTAGATGATGCATTATGGGCTTTTAGGACCGCATTCAAGACTCCACTTGGGACTACACCTTATAGGTTGTTGTATGGGAAAACATGTCATTTACCTTTAGAAATAGAGCATAAAGCTTATTGGGCTCTTAGGAATTGTAATATGGATTTAATTGAAAGTGGTAAATTAAGAATGTTACAATTGAATGAGTTAGATGAGTTGAGATTGCATGCTTATGAAAATTCAAAGCTCTATAAAGAAAGAACAAAGGTTTGGCATGATCGTAGGTTGAGAAAGAAAGATTTTAAGGTAGGTGATAAAGTCTTGTTGTTCATTTCAAAGTTTAAATTGAAACAACCTAAATTGATTTCAAGATGGATGGGACCCTATGTCATTAAGCATATTTATCCTTCGGGGTATGTGGAATTGTATAAAGGGAATGGGGAAACATGTATTGTCAATGGCCATAGGTTGAAGATTTTTAATGAAGAAACTTGTGATGAAAGAGTTGAGGTGGATCAACTCTCGTTTTATGAAATTGATAAGTGATTGGGGATGTGAGTCTAGCTAACGACTCCTTAATAAATTAAGCGTTTCTCGGGAGGCAACCCTTGTGTTTTTAATTTTAAGTTTATTTCATTTTTCGTTCCTTATATTGAAAAACCCAAGAACATTTGAAAAATCGAAAAAAAAAACAAAAAGATTTTTGTTTTGTTACTTTAGTTATGTTTATTTTTCGTTTTTATAGCTTTTCGTTGAGATATGCAGGTCTTGAAGTGTCCACAAGTGTTACAGTAAGTCAAAACGAGCCAAGGTAAGTTTTTAGTTTCGAAAAAGGGCATGTGCGCCGCATGGGTGTTTTGTGCGCCACACAAAATGCAACCAAAACTCACATAAAATTTTGAAAAAGCTGGTGTGCGCCGCACACAGAGGCCATGCGCCGCATATCGGGCAAAATTTTGTAAAGGAAGTTCTGAAAATTGATTTTGTGCGCCGCATGGATTGATTTGTGCGCCGCACGGAAGGCTTTGACTTGCGTTGACCCATTTGTTTTGTTTAAAACTTGAGGATAGATTGTATTTGGATAGATGGGGGTCCATGAAAATCTTAATTGTTCCTTTGTTTTGGTCCTGGAACGGCTGAACACACACAAACAAACACATTCATAACTTTTAAGAGTTCTTTGTTTTCTCTCAAAATCAAAACCGACCACCACCCTTTTAATTCGAAATTTCTTCATATTTTTCTTGTTTATTCATCATGGTTCGCACATCTAAGGTATGTTTCTCTCCCTCTATCTATTTCTATTTGATTCTTGCATTGTGGGAGAAGATAGGTCCGAAAATTTTCGAGATTTTTCAAATTAATTTCAATTGAAACAAAATTGCTTGATTCTTTGTTATGGGTTATGGTTTAAATGATGAATGCAACTGATTTTTACAAGTAATTTGTGTTTAATTTGAAATTTTTGGATCTAGGGTTCATATGAAATTCGAAAAAGTTTGGGGCTTTTGATTGTTATTGTTTGAGAATGGTTTGAATATGCTTTAATTGATTGTATCTGGTTTCAATTTGATTTAATTACATGATTTAGATTCGAATTTGGAACTAGGGTTCTTGAGTAGGAATTAAGTTTGGGGGAAATTGATGTATGATGATGTTTAAGGTTTTGGTATGGTTAATTTGTCGTTAATTTGTGAAAAACATCATTGTTTTGATTGATTGAGTAAAAAATTGGTTTAAAAAGGTTAAGTTGACTTTTGTTGACCTGTCATGTTCTTGAAGATGATTGAATAGTGTTTGAATTTAGGTGGGAAGTGATTTAAGTGGATAAAAATGCAAAAATTTCTGGAAAATGGATTTGTGCGCCGCACAGTTAGGGTGTGCGCCGCATATCGGGGCTGAAATGCTACAGAATTATCTGAAAATTGGTTCTGTGCGCCGCATAGATCGTTTGTGCGCCGCACAGATTGTCTGTTGCTGAAATTTTTGATTTTTCGTGATTGATTTGGTTTGCTTATGGTATGTTTGAAGTTCTACTATGATTATATGAATGTTTTGTGTGTTTTTGCAGAGGGGAAAGGCAGTAGCTTCTTCTTCAAGTACCCCAGCATTTGTTCCGGGTATTGTTGAAGGAAACGATTACACGAACCCGGAACCTAGCGACCCATTCACCTATAGAGATATGCCATTGGATCTTAGGGCAGAAAATCTTCCGGCCGATACTCATATTTGGTTAACATTTCCAGGTTCGGAGGGGCGAGAAAGAATCCATTTTCTGAACAAGTTTCAAGAGATTTGTTACCATGGGGTGATGCAACCTAAGATTCTTAATTGGAGAGACTTTGAAACTTTGGGGATTGCTACTGAACTAAGAGGGATGATGCAAACCAAGTTTAGGAACTCAAATGGTCAAATAAAAACATATCGGATGTGGGAAGAAGCTTTTGATTGTGATTATTCGCCAGTTAGGGAATAGTGCTTGGACCTTTTAAGCACAATTCGAGTTGATACTAGATTGAATGGGAATGAGTTCTATACCAAGAAGGTGATCCATTTTAGGGCTGGTGGGATACAGAGGCATTGTTCTGTGCCTGAGTTTGCTTATTTGACAGGGATGTTAGGAGATAGATCTTTGGGTGATATTGATGGTTATGACTTTTTGCTTAATGGAGTTTTTGATAAGGGAAATTCTGGTTTTGATGATGATCAAGATGTGAATGGTTATTGGAGAGAGATTGGAGGGTCGGGAGATGTTAAGTCATCCTCCAATCGGCATACAGAGATCGAGGATCCATTGATGCGTGTTGTGCATAAGTTGATCACGCATTGTTTTCTGCAGAGGGGTGACCATGCTGATAAAGTCACACCTCAAGATGTTTGGTTGTTGAGATTGTTTAAGGAGGGAGGAGATTCTAGGTATGCTTGTGCTCCATATGTTTTGGCTCGATATATGGCGACCCATTGAGATCCCGAGCTTTTCTGCGGGAATTATATTGCTTTGATTTTTGAACAGTTGAATGTGGATGGGATGAGGCCTAGTAGGGGGCTTAATAGGATACCTTGTTTGTCCTTTGGGTTGGATGATTTGAGGAGGGCTGGTTTGGTTGTCACGGTTAATAACCGTGATACTTTCATTGGTGATATTGAGGGGGAACAAAGACCGGACCGGAGGAGACGTAGGGAGGATGGTACTAGTGAGCCTAGGTTCACGGGTGGTGCATCTTCTTCATCATCTGCTTTTGACTTTTCTTCTTTGCAGAGCCATCTCCTTAGTATGCAGGGGTTTATGGATTTGATACTTGGTCAGACTCGCTCGATGTCGGGTATGTTACATCGAGTAGTGGACCAGCAAGAGCATTATCGTCCACTTTGGGAGAGACAGATGGAGGACTATCATAGGCAGCAGTTGGAGTCTTTTCTCGAGTCCGAGCGTACTGAGTATGTTGGCTATACTCCTCCAGCTATCACGCCTCCTAGCGAGCGAGCTTTTGATTTCTTATTTCCTCAGCAGGGATATCAGCAGGAGCAGTATCGTTTCCAGCCTCCTCCATTTGATCCTACATCTCAGTCTTCGGGTTTTGGGATGTACACCGGTGCTCCTCGATATGGGGGAGATTTCTTTAGCTATTCCACACCGGTGAGAGATGAGACTAGAGGTCATACGAGTATGGGCACTCCTCGTGTTGCTCCGGGTGATGATTGGTTTGCTGCTGAGCGTAATCCTGATGGTGCTGACAGTGTTCCCTGATCCTTGCTTTTGATGATGTGTTGGTGATGAGATGGCGGTGCCGGATTCCGTGGGCATTTAGTCATCATGGTTATATTTGGATCACTTTGGTGTATGGTTATTGGAACATTGCACATTTATTTTCGATTTGGTTGTAATGCCCTTTGTTAGCACCATAACATTTTACTTTTTTCCGTATTAGGGTAGTTTATTTGGTTATGTAGGGTAAACACTAAGTATGGGGGGGGGGGGGGGGGTTGGTTTGTTATTTCATTTGACTAAATTCTAATGCTTATTATGTTTGAGTTTGTTTTGGTTGTGTTTTATGCTTTTGGAGAGGAGTAATTCATATGCATATGCTGGCAGTAAGTTCAGCGCCCATTCATTATGACGATTCTACCAAGCATACCAAAATTTACCAACATCCGGCAAGTTTTCATAATTCTTTTCTTTTCTTTTTATTTTGCTTTTACCTATTTCCCATAGACTGTCTATAGTTCATTGTACAATGAGGACATGGTACAACTCAAGTATGGGGGGTAGGTAAATAGGAAAAAGCCGGGTGAAATTGAGACTTTTTGATGAGATTGAGTAGATTTTTAACTTTTGATTGCTTGTCCTATAGTTGAATTACTTTGTCACCTAGATTTAATCATATTTTAGTAAGTAATTGAGCTATATTCCTTTGGTTAAAATTTTTAAATTGTGAAATGTGTTTTGAATGATCGTTAAGGCAAATACATTCGGGATTGATTACATGACTAGCACACTCTACCACAAAACACCCAAATATGTAAGATCTTGATTCATTTAGAGATTTGATAGGTGTTACGATTTTGGTTTAGTTGCCTTGTAAATTTGTCCCTCTCATAGCCTTTTGGATTTATCCGGAAGTAAGAGTCTCTTTTAGAGCTTTGAACTATGATGTGCAAGTTTGAGGTTAATTTATTCCATTTCCGCTTTTCTTTCTTTGATATGAGTGTGCCGGTGATTGCGTTGATTCTAGAACTTGTCTTAGTTGATCGTCCCGTAGTTTGCTAGATGATAAAGAGGTAAATTTAGGATTAAACCCTTTTTCTTTGTTTATTCACCCTTTGTTATGTCATTATTGTTAAACCATGTTCGTATGCATGTGTTTTAGTAGCTAATCACATTGGTTAGTGAATATCCCTTGTTTAACCTTTGTTTGCATTCATTTTTAGTGCAAGAAACACTTAGAAAACTTGTTGAGCCTAACCATTTCGTTTGTTTTAAATCCACTTAAATATGTAACATATCCTCACCATACCGATAGTCGAAATCCTTGGTTGATCATTAGTTGTCTATACTAGTTGGAAGGTTTGGGGTTGTCTTGATTGTGTCGGGTTGGTGTATTCTCTATTGGGGGTAGATTGATGTCGTCATAATTATTGATTAAGTTTAGATTGTTCGGATTAGCATGATTGTTATGATTTGTCAACAAATTTTAAAGTTATAAAAGGGGGTACCAATTAGACAGGGTAAAAGTAGTTCATTAAAAAGAAAAGAGAATGAAAAACAGAAAAAATAGAGAAAAAGAAGAACTTGGACTGTCATTTGGTATTTCCCTAATCTTTGGCAAATCAATATAGAGTTGGTACATAAGTTTAAACCAACAAAGTGTTCTTTGATTAATTGTTATATTCATTTGAAGTTGGCAATATGGTGGTTAGAAGCCGTTTGAAGGTAATACACCACAATGGTGTCGGTTTTTATCGGTCTATTGGGGGAGTAGTGTCGGGAGAACGTCTTTTGGGTTGTGGATAGATGGCAACTAGTGATGTGGGTTGTGTTGGACTAGACTATATGTAAAACTTTGTTAACTATTTGTGTTATTTCCTTTTAACACCAATTATATCCTTAAATTTCCATACACATTGTTAATGACCCTTGTAAGCCTTTGTACATTACAACCGTGTTATTTACCTCTTTTGATAGACGTTATATGGTGCTTGCGCCATGGCGACATAGGGACGATTCTATTACAAGCCTATGGTTAAAATATATGCATCACGACTAGGCTTTGAGTGATTGATACAATATTTCAACCCAATAGTTTGTTAGTTGGAGAAAGTTAGTTGAGATGTTCTTCTTTCATTTGATTAAAGTGCTTAGTCGTGTTTTCGAGGCTTGTGGATCATTCAAGTACTGTCAAACATTTCAATTCTTCATTTAAGATTAAAACTGCTTAACTATTCTTATGGTTTTGCTTCTTTTTGGATTAATGTCATGTTTTGCAATTGAGAACCAAGGGAATGAATGTTTTGAAATCTGAATTTGCTTGAGGACAAGCAAGGCTTAAGTATGGGGGATTTGATACGTCCATTTATATGCATATTCCCATATCGTTTCTAAGTCGTTTTTAAGCTTAATTATGTGCAAATTATATGTATATTCGATGTTTTGATGGTATTGTTAGTGATTTCAGGCTTAGAACAGATACATTGACTAGAAATAGCTTTTTGGAAGGTTAAAAGATGCATTAGGATGATTCTTGGATGAGTACGAGTGAAGACGAGTTGAAAAATACAAGTTTTGCGAAAACTGGAAGCCTGTGCGGCGCACAAAACAGGCATGCGGCGCACAGAAAGTTGTGATTTTGGACAGGGAATTTGGCGATTGTGCTTGTGCGGCGCACAGATGGTACGTGCGACGCATAGCGGGTATGGAAAGTCTGAAATATGGAAATTTGCGAGTTTGTGCGGCGCATGGAGGTTTTGTGCGGCGCATAAAATAGGTCGGCTGAAGGGTTTTTGATTTTTCACTATAAATACAAGACCATAAGCCTCCCATTCGATATACAATCACCTCTAGTCGATTTTAGGGTTCTTTGGGGCTATTCTCAGCAGCTTTTTCGTCCATCAAGGTCTAAGGGTTGTTCGTGAGCTTCAAGGCATTCGGTTGTCGATTTTCTTAGCGTTTACTTGTTTTCTACACATTGGCACAATATGTTCTTCTATATTTTTAATCTTTGTGCTTTGTTTTTGATTATGAGTAGCTAAATAATTTGTCATCCACTGAGATGAAGTGATACATTGAATAATGGTTGCATAATCTTTTGAATTCAAGTTGATTTGATTTAACGTTGTGTCGTAATCTTAGCTTATTAATTCTTTGTTATTTAACTCTTAATTGCGGATAGTTTTTGCATGATCTCAGTGGTAACTTAGGTTGTGTAGAAGTTATTTTGATTGCTTGGTTAGAAGCAATTGTTTCTATGACGGGTACAGTAGAAAGTAATTAATAGTTAATAAAGGTTAACGGGTTAATGGTTGGGTACAATCAATAGACACAATTGTTATCTAAATAACCAAAACAATTAGTTGGCTAGGAAAGTTATGAAAGGCGTCTTAGGGTACCGGTCTTAGTAATGGAACTAGTTAATTAAGGGAATTGAATAAAGTAACGAACTTGACGGGTACAAGGTGAGTCTTTGTTTAGTTCTCGATTATAAAATCAACATATTTGAATTGGTTCTTCAATTATATGCAACCTAAATAATGTGTATCATGGAGTCGAAGTGGATGATCTTCTCATGCTATTTGATTTAAAACAATTTTTTTTTCGATAAATTCTTAGGAATTTCTAACTCTTTCAATCAACTAACTTTTAATATAAAAACCAAGATGACATGGTGTCTTTAAAAACCAAAATCTTTTTAACTACTTAAAACTCGCTAGCTCTTTGTAGTCTTTGTGGAACGAACCTTTACTTGCTTTAATCTATATTACATACGAACGGGTCCACTGCCCGATTGTGTGTGGTATTTGATTCGAAGTATTTTTAAGGATTTTAATTTAACTAGATTTTCACACATCACTTTCCAAACATTTTTACCTATATATTGTAGTAGACGTCTACACCATTTTAGGTTCTGATTTTAGCAAATGTGTACAAGTACATATATCGGGGATGATTGAAAATCTCACGAGAAAATTTTTTTACCCGATCGAACAACGCATAATGGTATTAGGACATATAATGTACTAGCTTTTGTTCTTGATTATATTTTGGTTATGTACTGGTATTGGTATGGATTATAATAAAATTTTTGACTTTAGGTTTAAAATGATGCCAAGTGTTTAAATTAGGACCGCATGATCGAAACTCAAACTAGTTTGGGCATTGGAGCACATGCTAAAATCTTGATAGAATGCTAAAATGGACAGGACATCAAGGAGCTAGCATATTGGCATGTATTTTCAAGCAAAAGACTAGTTTGCAAATCTTGGCATCTTGCTATGATATGTTGATTGAAAACTTGTTCTTTTGTTACAATGCTTTATTTTATTTGTGTTTTCTAGAGTAAACTTCTTACAATATAATTGTGTTTTAGAAGTTTACAAAGTACTTCGTCTATTATAATCTTGACCATCTCAATAAATAATCTAAAACATTTAAATTGTAACAAATAAAAATTAAACCTGCGTTTATATTTATAATGTTCCTAACATTAATTTTTATCGGCATCATATTTCATTAAAGTAAATAAAACAAACAATACAAGTTAGAGAACAATATTGTGACTTCTTTATAATCACACACTATGTTGCACGGAAACGGATACGGTAACGGGGTACGGGAACGATACGGGAACGGGAAACGGCAAAATTAAAAAATTCAAGATACAGGTACGGCAAAGATACGGCAATAAAAAATTTTAAAAAATAAAAAATATATTAACAAAAATTAAAATAGATACTCATATAATCTTGTAAAGAATGTTCAAGGTTCATGTGGTCAATTTATAAATACGAGTATCTTGTAGTATATTGTTGCTATTATTATTAATTAATTATTATTAAAATTATAGTACAAGTGTTTAGCTAATTATTATTAAAATTATAGTACAAGTGTTTAGGTGTATGTCAAATTTCCAAAATCCATAATGTAAAAAAACCAATAGCCATACGTGGACCAATTTAGTCCATTTATTTTATATCTACAAAACTTATGAATTTTTTTACATAGCAAGCACATAATAGATACAGATGCATACGCACTGTCTTTTGTCTTCTTCGTCTCTTCTTCACCGCTTGGAGTTTGAGTTAATTTTTTTTCATCTACCACACACACACACACAAAACATATACAAACACTGACAAACACACACTCGCCTGGAAAAAAAACCTACAAGAACTCACAACTGCTGTCTTCATCTCTGGCTATGGATGTTCGCCTAAAATCCGGTGGAAACATGTCGGAAACTTCTTGGGAACGTTTCGGTAAATATAGAAACGGATTAGAAACGTTTCGGTGTCGTTTCACACACGTATCCGTTCCCATGCCGTCCCCGAAACGGGAACGTCACCCTGATAGACGTTTCCGTGCATCATAGATCACACAATTGCACAAAGGTTGACAGCTTTTACAAGGCGAAGGAGTTAACATACAATTACTTTCATGCTACAAAAGTTTGTTATGTACTGTGGTCAAACTTGGTATAATTGTACAAAGATAACAAAATTAACGTACGAATTAAATGGGCCAGAAGTACATAAATTAGCTTCCTATAATGGGTTTAACAGGCCTTTCCCTGTGGGTGTATAACATAGGCTCCAAAAGTGCTAAACGAATTTAATGGGCCTAAAGTATACATCTGACTATCTGAGTCTTAAGTCTCTACTATCTTATTCGTTCATGAAAATTGAGAACTTGTTTGGGATAACAAAATAACAAATTGTTGTGGACGAATAATCGCATTACTATTTGCATTGACAATTGACAGTTATCTTCAGTATTAACACTATATTGATGGTTAAATTTTTAAATAAAAATGATAGTGGAAATTCCAGTAACAATTACATTTCTATTTCTATTTGTAGTAAATTGGAAATAGTAGTGTAACAAATGTAGTGGCAAATAATAACTACTTTAACTATATAAATATACTAGAGTAGTCTCAATTTTCTTATAATTCAAAGTCTTCAACTGTTTCCTATAAACATTGCAGCTCTTTGCCATTCACGTGATTCACCGAAAAGGAAGCAGGAATTTCTTTGAATCACAACACGGCGCATTGCATGCCAAACTGCATGATGTCGGGTTATCTTATGGAACCATCAACCACACAAACAGAAGCTTGTGAAAATGAGAGAACAAAATGGCCGAAAAGCAATTAATGTCAATGTCGTGCATTCTAAAGCCAAGTAAAAAATGGCAAGGTTTATGCATGTCTTTGTTTTGAGACCGAATTTACATAAATCTACAAATAAGCTACCGAACCCATCAAAGAAAGACAGAATCATTGGACAGCATTTTTACAAGAAGGGAGGGGAAGGAGGCAGCATTAATTTAGACAGCTATATCAGTTAGTCAAGTCAAAGTTAACTAGTAAATTCATCTTTATCTCTTCTTCTTTGTCGAGATATCCATCAATTATTTGCATACCGCCTTGAGCTTCTTTGCAGCCTGTGCAAACCCCACGATCACCTGCAACTCGTCCAGTGTCTTCTAACCACAACACAAATCCTCGTCAGGCTTCTCTCATTTGTGTCAAAGGTATACACAAATATGAATAAAAGGCAAGGAGGACTTGCTACCTAGGACTTATTGTAAGGAAAGATTGATCTCAACTCCCTTTTAGGCCCAAGCAGAGGTGGCAATATAATGGGTCAATTTGGGTAGTGTTTATCTCCATTAGGTCAAATGAGCAAGACAGTAACTCGGTAAGTGTTTTAAACCTTGGCTAAACTGCGAAGGGTCATGACTCCCAAATGTGCATTCTAACGCTTACAACCTCATACATTAATTCTGTTTAATATAACTAGATTATTATGTTTATCGTTATAACTTATAATCTTTTAAATCATATACATCTAACACATTAGTCATTTATAGAATAAATTATATATAGAACAACGTAAGTGTTGGCTGGTCAACTCATGCCAACACGACCTCTGGTCCTTTTTTGACACGTATATCCCATAGCCGAAAGAATAGTTAGGCCCAAAAGGGAGTAGGACCAGTTAACTTAAGACCAGCCCTTGGTCTACCGGTTCTGGTTCATTTGCCAATCATAAAAGAAAACTTGAAATTACCTGTGACATGAAATGCCTTTGAACAATGTCGACAAGTTCCTCCTTGGACAGGTTGGGAATTGCACCTGCCTGAAAATCACACAGATTATATAATTTGAGGTCATGCACATGCTACTCACATATCCAAACATAATCATTGACATTCATATACTGTAATTTAAGATATTATTATGCTACTTACAAGATTAAAGTGTCGCCAATATCTTCGCAAGGCTGCCATCTCAAGTTTGCTTAGATCAACCTTCTGAAAAACACATTCATGTTAGCATATGTACCTTTTAAATATGTCATCTCAAATGGACTAGTGAACTTAATAAGGCAACGACTTGGGTACAAAGTCCTTATTAAATCATGTTTCTTCAAAAATATAAGATCACCAATGCATCTAGTTTTCGAAATGAATAAAGTTTGCATACCACGGACCCACGAGAAGTGGCAAAGGAGGTCTTGGTTTGGGAGTCACAAGATAGAGACCGGCTAACAGACTTATGTGACGCCCCGGTTGATCTATGTGAACGATGCCTTGATCGATGCGATTTTTGGGTATCATCAGATGCTGAAAACATGGACAAAGTTATACAAGTAATACAACACAGTTGTTTTCTAGAGATGGTGGGTCCATATGGACACAACCTTGATGGAATGCATAATTGAGTTTCTATCAGTAGTAAAAAAAAGTTGAAGTACACCCATGTGGCTAAGGTATCCTATGTAAAAAAAACTGCAAAAAAAAGCCGATTTATAAACATCAAACTTATCATGCAAAAAGACACTTTTGCCATAGAAAACTTACCAAATTTAAACAAATTTTGGTTTCAAGTTTAGTTACGGAAAACTTCTAAAAAAGGTGCATGTTTAGTTATCAAAAATCTTCCCAAATATGATTTTGATATGAGTTTTGTCATTAGTCATTAAGTAATGATGATTAATATAAGAATTCTAATCCTCAAAAAGTATAACATCCAAAATTTTTGAAACTAAAATGATCATAAATCATAACTACATTATAAATGCAGTACTAACCCAGATCAGAGCCATTCCAAGGCCCATTTTCAAATTCAAGATCATCATCATCTTCATTACCAGTAGGAGCTTCAATCACACTAAGTGCATTCCTTTGCAGCTTCACCTCTATTCCATTTGTGAGCACCTAAAGTTTATTGTAAAACATTAATACGATAAACACCAGAAACCAAGCTAATATGAACAAAAGGAGTCGACACAATCTAGCTACAGAACTGGTTTAACTCTAGTCTGTTACAAGTTTTGGATATAATAACATTGCCTATTGACAAATAAGCATAAAAAGTGCGCAAAAAATTGCTTATGTACAGTCCTGCAACGTGTATGCGAAAAATAAAAGTATCCTTTCAAAGTCAACTAGAAAGATGATAAACTAATGGGAAGAAACATAAAATCACCCAAATTAAGCTAAAAGAAGAAGTCCTAAAATGCATCTCTTGAAAGTTGAAACACATTTGGTTGCATGACTATTGATCAAATTTGTGCAATTACAGCTCATAGTAATTTACAGTCTTTACTTGTACATATAATATGAAAGTTTAACAAATAAGCTAAAGGGGATTATAAATCATCTTAATGATATTGCAAGACAGATTTCCTTATGGATTGACAAAGGGATCAAAATGAGAGATAGTCAGATGTATGAAACTAAAAGCAAATACAATAGAAGCATTAATCAAAGCTTATCTTGATAATAATCCTTAACAACCAACAAGATGCATTAACTGACGTCCATAAACTATCAAGTATTGATTCCCATCATAAGTTACCAAAAAAAAAGTGAAAAATAAATAAATTATTATCAAAATTCAATCCAAAATAAAAATCAAAGAAATAATAAACAGCTTGATTAGTTAAAAATCAATATTTAATCATAAAATAGAAGATAATGTCTTTGGGATAAAAGATACACAAATTAAGAAAAAGATGTTCTTAAAACTCAAACATGGGAACCAGAAAACACTAATCCTTTATATTAAACATATTCATAAAAATCTACAAAAGTACAATTTAAAATGTAAATCCACATGCAATAGTCCCAAAATTGCATTCAAATTCAAAGTCAATAACATAATGTATTCAATTACCAAATAATGTTTAAAAAACAAAATTTATTAGAACCCTGCTAAATTCCTTAGATCCACTTACTCAAATCCCTCTTTTAATTCTTCAAATTTTTTAATCAAATAAATAAAACACATATTTAAACCCCAATTAGTTATAAATCAATGATCCCTATTGCCTCTTCAAGGAATCTTTTTTCCTCAAATTTCACAAACACCCATTTCCAAAGCCCAATTAAATTAACAAAAAGCCATTTCAACCCACTTCAAAAAAAAACCTATCTTTATGTACTAGTATATAACAATATAAATAAAATAAAAAATTACCAGCCAATGCCAGCCACCAAGACCAACAGCTTTCTTAACAACACCATGAAGACCAACAAGAACAGATTTTGTACGGTTGTTTCCGGTAACAACAACCTTAGTATGAGGTGGCAGTACGGTCAGTTCTTCTTCACTACTATCCCCACCATTTTCCTTATTATTATTATTATTCACATAGCTTTCTTCCATTATTTTCTTTTCATACAGCATTGTCCGTACACTACTTGCTACAATGTGTGTGTGTGTGTGTGTGTGTTTTAGTGTGTGTGGAATTATTACAGATAATAAAGATTATATGTAACGGAAATATGAAAAACAGGGAAATAAAACTTTGATGTCATTTCAAGTATGTAACCAAATAATAATATGAAATAAAAGACAAAAAGAAAAAAATTTGAAGTTTCTTTGAGAGAGAGAGAGAGAGAGAGAGAAAGGACGCATGAAAGAGAGTGACACAATATGTGTATAATAATGTTGTATGTATAGTTTGTATAATTGTATGTATATGTACAATTTCGACGGTATGGGTTTAAGCAAATGGGAGAGTGACACGTATAAAGAGAGATGGTTGTTTTACGGTGGTGTAATGCAAATAATGTAATACTGCTTGGCGGTTTTTTTTGGTGTGTGTGTATAATTGTACATACTGTATGTATAATTGTATATCAAATATCAACTTTTTGACCCATTGACTAGTGACAAGTGTTGGTTTAAAAGCATGGTAGTGGGGTCAGATATTAATGACTATATTACCCTTTGAAAGGACTTGTATTTGCCAAATTTTCTTTTATTGGAAATATGTGTGATAATATGTGTTGTTTTCTTCATTTACATATTTGGACAAAACGACACCGAGAATGATAGACTGATTACTGATACACATTGACTTATGAATTAATGATGTTGATGAGCTACTTTGAGATATTGAGTTTTGATTTACGATTATATTATTAATCGATCATTGTAAGATGTCAATTAGATTGGATTACACTTTAAACAATATAAATTGGTCAATTCACTTTATCAAACGTTAGATATAAAAAGTAACATGTATCAATAATTATTTTATTGTATATTGAATACCATGAACATACAATTACTCTATGTTTTATATTATCAATCAAAATGATCTTGTCAAATGCCATATAAGCTAGTATATTAAGCCTCGATTTTAAGACGGACCCTGAATTTTAAAGACTCTTATATTAAGTATACTTTAAACATTCGGTATAAAATCATTATTTAAAAGATTTAATGCATGTTAAATTCAAGCTTAAATGTTATTTCTTGAACAAATATTAATATAAAAAGAAAACCTAAATTTACATATACCACAAAATCTACAATATATGTTAGAGAGTTATTAACATAATGATAATATTCACAATTTTTAAGTTATGGAGTAAAATAATGATAATATTCACAATTTTTAAGTTCAGGAGTATATTAATATTAATAACAATTGAGGATGATTTATTAGATAGTATTAGTTACAAAATTTTGATCAGTTAATAATTTGTTTCAATCAAAGAAAGATAATATTCAAAAAAAAAAATGAAGATAAGTAAACGGAGGTTTTCAAGAAAATTATAAAAAACGTTCATGAACATTATTGAACAAGTTCTACTATTCATTGAACTGCAAATAGTCAAAGAACACGTCAAACGTTCATTATGAGTTGTTAAACGTTCGGTTCATTTACAGCTTTACACGGCTTAACCCTAGCTTATACCTGTGTATATGGAAAACGACTTAAATATACTCTAATATCATTTTCAAGACTAAAGGGGTGTCTTTTGTATTAAAAAACATATAATGGCAGTTTGGAAAATTAGGGATAGAATAAGGTGCAGAATCGGTAATACAAGCACATTACTAACATTTCAAACATGGGTCCGCTGTCGGCGACTCGGCGTGCGACGGTCCCCATATTTGCATGGAAATACTAATTAATCCCTTCATTAATTAACTTTAAACAAGTCCCCAGCATTTACTAAGTTGCATTTCTAACCTCACTATTTTTAGAAAATGGCTAATCTCTTAATAAAATAGTTTAAAAATTCTCCTAACATTTTAAGAAAGTGACATGTGTTATCCACTAATTCTCTTTCTTAATTTTGCCCCTTGATTTTTTCACATGTCATCATCAAATAGTTAGGAAGATTTTTAGGTTATTTTGTTAGGAAGATTAATCATTTCCGGTCCAAATTATTCGAAAAGGGTGTGTCATGATTCGATGTAGTTATGTAGACAAACGAGTATCTATGTGACAATTTCGAAGTCTTTCCATGGTAATCTTGAAAGTGTGAATCTAGAAAGACTCAAACATGAAATTTCTTTGTCCTGATGATTGCCACTTGATGGTGATTTATGTTATTTAACAAGATGCTTCCAAACTCGTATGCTGTTTTTAGATATGTACGATAATGAGTTAATGACTATTGTAATAATGTAATTATTCTTTTAGTTGCAAAATATATAAACATGGATTAAAAATATATATATAAACACGAATTATAAACATATATATATATATACAGTTATGGTCACGAGTCACGACATGCATTGTATAATATATGAAGTCAACTATTATACTGTATTATTTAAAATATATACTGTATTACTCGTAAATAATATGAATTTTATGGTTGCGTAGAGATATAAAATATTTGTGTGGGGTCATAAAATTTAAATTATCCTGACTGACTGACATCCTAAAAATGTTGGATGGGGTGGTAGGACCAAAATGATATGTTTTCTTGCTCGCTTTAATGTTCAAAATAATAGGTAACTTGATTACTCGGTCGTTCAATTTCTTATGATACATACATAAACACCTATTATTACCGAAGGTTTTTTTCCTAGAAAAATAATACCTCTACACTCGAGTAAATGTATAACTAATATCTTACTCCCTTCATACCTTTGTCTTTAATGAATTGAGTACTGTAGTTGTAGAATCTGGTATCATTGGCATGTTGTAGGTTTGCACTTCTGTTCTATGTTTGTAAATTAACTGTTGTAGTAATTTTCTAAGTTGACACCTTAGAACTAAAAGAAAAAATAATAATAATAATTTAGCTAGAAAAGTGTTTTAGTAGCTACGGGCATGACGAAAACTCAATTAAAGCCATTGAATAAATATCATATTATCATCCTCTAAATAATGCAAGTATATAACAAATCCTTGGGTTCTTCTTCTTCCTTGAATTCGAAGAAGAGTGAAATGTCTAGTGTTTTTTTTTCTTTACTTAGTACAATTTAAATTTTAATACCGGCATGGCGGCATGCATGATATACCTCATTTATTCAATTTTAAATAAATGTATTCAAATGTTTTTTTTTTCAAATAATTTTAAACTAATTAATTAAATTCTTAAAACTTTAATGCTTAAAAAAGCCAAAGCCAAAGCCAAACGGCCAAAGGCCAACATCCTTTCAGTTTTACTGCGCAGAACAGAAATAAAAGCCCAAAAGAATATTGATTAGTTGAAGACTTTAAGCTCAAAAGCCAAAAGTGGGACAAAGCAGTTGGTCATTTGACCAATGTGGTAAGTGAACTAGAGTCTAAAATGGCGCCAAAACTCAGGACACACCATTAATACAAACAAATAATTACACCAGAGTTAAGCAGGCCCATACTGATAGTGGTCTACAAAGTAATGGAAGTGTGATACTCTGTACCAGCTATAATCCAAACTAGGTTACTTTAGTTCCTTTTTAAAGAAAAATTATGTTAAACACACTACCACAAAGTCTGGGTCTCTTTCACCCATTCAATCCAATCGAACAAAAAAACACCACTGAGCCACTAAGGTGCTCTAATGGTCAAGCATCCTAATGTCCTTAGAAGAGATCGCATGTTCGAACCTCCCTAAGTGAACATTTTGGAAGTGGTGACGGAAAGGATTTGAAAACAGGCAACGCATATCCTAGTAAGACCACATTTATCTTAGTACTCAACCCCCCAAATGTAACAACTGGAATATCCAACATAACACTTACTATTATGGAAGCATCAAAACAAGTACAAAAAATTTCTACAAACTAAGATGTAAGAGCATATAAAAACAAGTATCGAATGGCCAAACATAACATCCACTAATAGTTACTAAAAAATAAGAATAGCAAATCACATAATAGACTGAAAAGTAGATCCACAATCTTCTATATTAATGTAGCATACATAAAGATGGTCGACATCATCATTCTCATTTTATTTACATACGATGATAAGATCCCATCTAATTAAAATCACCCAGCACGAATACTTCTAAATAAACCACCAGTCTACAATTGTTCTACACAGACACCCTATTTACACATTACCATACATATGATAATCTCTACATATATATATATATACCTAAACTCCATCTAAAACCATCTTAGCTTAGGAAGCTGCTTGTGCATGCAAGAATTCTGCAAATGCTTATCAGCAATAAGCTTAAAGACTCGATTTTAGGAGGTTCTCAAGCAAACTTCATGAATAACTTACTTGTGCAATTAGAATGCCAAGAAACACAAATACTTCATCATCTTGCGCTTCTTCGTTCGTCTAGCATGATCTTTCCTTTCCTCATTTGAGGAACCTTCAGAACTACTTGATGCTTCTGCTGATGTATTGACCCCATTTGATGTCCCTTCGTTCCAACGGTCTTCTGGCTCGTTTGGAGGAGTGGGGTCTCTGGAGGTTTGTCCAGTGGAAGGTTTGGACTCCTCGATGCTATCAATAGATTCTGTGGATAATAATTACACAAGATCATGAGACAGAACCAAGATATCAAATTTCAACGACAACAAATACAAAAGCAATTAAAAAATGGATTGTGTAAAATCTTGACCTTAACTTATAGATTACTTCACTATGTTTTTATAGAAATGGATACTTTGCGGTGATCATCTCAAGCCAGTAATATCAAAAAAGGGTAAATTTGCGTTCTAGTCATTTGATAAGGGTCAAATGGTTACACACACACAATGAGCTATAAAAGAAATATGCCAAACACGTCAAAAGTAGTTAAAAGTGTACTCGAATGCTTAAATCATACTATATTTTTTTTAAAAATTACTATTTCAACAAAACAGTTTTTGTAACCAAAATTATGACGTTATAGATTTATAACATAGCACAATCTTGGCAAGATGATCTCCCTGAAACAGCACAGTATAATGCTATCATTACCTATACACCTTGTAACACAACACGTACTCGACTTTGAATTTCCATGAAATTTATTTGCTAGGTTTTCGATAAATTTATTTAAGCTTCTATAGCAATCATGGTTTACTGTTGCAGAATAAGTCACTGGTGTATTTACTTGTATCAAGCTATCAACCCACATTTAGAACTATGTGATTCCATTTATTGATCCAACAATATATATCAAAGCTTTTTTCAAAAACAACTACAAAGCCCACATTTCAGAGAATTTTATAGGAACAAAATATAGATATCGTTTTAACACTTCCAGGTTTCTTATGCTTAACTAAAAAAACCTCTGATTTTTTTTGTATGCAAAGCATGTCATTTCCAGAATTATAAAAACTAAGCTGTAAAATACGTTAAGATATACAGCAAAATAAATATTGAAGATGATCACAAGGCATACCTAAAGCGGTTGGTTGCATGACCACTTCTTTTAACTTTGAAGGTATAGAGAGATTCAACTTGACTCTTGAATCTTGATTCTCCTGGTCAGCAGTATCATCTAGTTCACGCATCAGTGCATCTGAGTCGAACAAATCTTCTGAACACATACTTGTTGTCATACAGCTTGAATCAGCAGAGCTTGTAGAACGTGATAAGGGAATAGCAAGATCATCCAACTCCAAGAAATCACCAATATATTCTCCAATTGGTAGATCAAGAAATTGATTAACCATGCCTGATGGAGAATCGGGACCGCGATCAACCATGGCTGATGGCAACTCAGGAGACCGATCAGCAATGGCTGATGGGGACTCCAGAGTCCGATCAGCAACGGCTGATGGCTGATCTGGATTTGGAGCTAGATCACTCTTGGCTGATGGCTCAGCCACACCATCCATATTCTCTTCCTACAAGGCATTATCAAATCATCATACGTAAGACCAAAGTAATAAATATTCAACGGTGTTAAATTGTAAACTCTTCACTCACCAGAAGTTCGCTTTTAAAAAGTGTTCCCCTGCTACCTTCATCTACCAAAAATACCCTATACAGTGCTCTAGGATCCTGGTCCTGCATACATCCCAACCAAACCGGCAATTGACTAGCAGGTCGGATTAAAGATATAAATAAGGAGGAATATAGAATCAAGTTGATGCACAGGCTTTAAAGAATAGTGTGTGTACCTGCTTACTCCCACACTTTTCGGTTGTAGTGTACTCTTGCATCATCCAATTAGTCTTTTGTCCAACAGGGGCTCGGCCTTTATAAAATTGAAGTGTCTTTCTCAAACCAATAATCACAGGGGTCGAGTATATCTCACAAGCATCTCCTGTTGACCTCCAATACCCATTATCTGCATCAACGTTTGAACTAGAACAGAAGTACCACATGTTGTCTGCAAGTAATTTATCACTCCAATAAGCAAACAAGTAACAAGTTTCAAACTAACAGTAAATGCTGGAGAGAAATAACAGTAACTTATACGAACCAGGGAGATTTGAGGGTGGAAATTGGTAAGGATCAACATCAGATAGTACATTCAAAGGCAGAGAATATCCACTTTTAAATTGCATTAAAGACTTGAAGACGACTTCATCTGTCGAGTATTCATCTAGTACATCTGCAAGAGGAATGGATGCTGGAGGACACATTGCTAAGTAAACTTGTGTGGAAGTATAGCACCGTTTGAGTTGAACAGATATCGATTTCTACAAAGAAAAAAAAAAGTGTTAGGCAGAGTGACACTGAGTAAAACTAGTTCATTAAGTTTGATTTCCAAATATCAAGATACTTTTTCGCAAATCAGTGAATAAGAGGTTCTACAAAAGCATCTTAATTGAATTTAGATTTTCTTATGAAGAAAACGAAATTGCATACATGTGCAATGAGAGCCGTGAAATTAGCATGGTGATCTAATGATTGTAAATCATGAAATGAGCTTCTCAGCTTTCACTAAATTTACATCATTTTAAGTAACTCGTGCTTTGAAAGACACATACGTATCTGATATATGCATTTTCGTGGTATACAAGAAGACATTTCATTAGCCAATTTTAACCCTTTCGACACTATCAGTTACCATGACAAAAATTTGGTTTCTGGTATGCTCTCCTATTATGTTTCCATTGACACACATACACTCTGTGCTTTAACAAATTTTCCTCGTGGGACATATCATAAATTCAGATAAGCTATAATTTGATATATAAAATGTGCAAGTTGCAAGTTATGCTTCAATATCGAGTCTTTACACCCAATGAAAGATTTAGCTGTAACAACAAGAGATGAAATAAAGATAGCGCTGAGATGAAATAAAGAGTTAGTGTAAGTTGCCAGATATGTTTCAAGATAGCGCTGAGATGAAATAAAGCTACAACACCAAGAGAAGTGACCATAAGTGTGAAAGGCAGAGAAAGAGCCAGAAACAGTTCCAAATTTGCGCAAAATTGGTAGTGTTTAGAATATCAACGTTTATATGGTTTGTAATATAAGGACAACATATCGGGATTTCGTTATTTTACAACAAAACTAGATTACACAGCTAAAATTTTTAGAGACAAATTCCAATGTTGTCTCGTGCCCCAAACGAGGGAGGTCTCAAGTTTGAAACGCCATGCGAATGTCCCTCTACTTTACCCGGGTTCTAGACTTCTAGTTTGTGTAGCTGTGGAACAAACGATCGATCAATCACATCTTTACAAAGCTAAGTTCTACATAAATTAATCTATCTTAAGTCTTTTTTTCACAAAAGGGTTAATACAATAAATGTTTGATTAAACGATCTATGTTCTTATGAACTCCAAAAGGAGAGAACTTATTAATCAAAGTTATTATATAACATATATATAATCATAATATACTTTCGATTTTCCTTACAGAACAAGTCAACAGTCAACACCATAGTTATATCATCCAAACAAACACCACTTGAAATGGCAATTCAATCAATCATCATCAAATAGATATAGATATACATATATATATACATATACACACACACATACATAAACTACAATATTAAGATATCTAAATATATCGATGATCGGTACTCACAGAAAACCCTGGGGTTGACCAAGTCAAACCTAGGTTTTTGTTGTGAGTTTGCGGGTAAATAGGTACACTAGTTAATCCAATGATCGGCGAATCGCCGGCGACGGAGATTACCTTTCGGAGTAGACGACGACTCCGGCGTCTGCTCCTTTGACTGAGGCTCCCGCTGGCTCTCTATGCTTTGCTTAATGAAGTGAACAAGTCAGAGTGATTTGTTTAGGGGGTTTATATATACAGGGAATGTGTGTAGATGTGAAGGCTTAACTAGGGTTTAGAGTTTACCCTTCTCTTTATATATATAATTCTCTATCTCAATTTAATAATATGGCATATCCCAGAGCTCACCACATCATCTTTTTCTTACATGTACTTGACGAATCATCATCCAGTCAACAACCACATATCTTTTATTAATTATAAATAAATAGCATATTAAAAATTTATAAGCATGATTAGAACTCACAACCTCAAGTTTTTTATGTGAAACATAAACCACTTGATCTAATGAGATTTTTGTTTATATTTTGGAAAACATGATAGATATTCGGTTTAAAATCCCACGAAAATTATTAAAAATATTATTTATATAATTAGATAACAGTTAACATATATATAAAAGAGATATATGGTAATAGTTTCTTACCTAAAATATATATTAATGACATATTCCAAATTTATAAAAGTTTCCATATTTTAAAGATCTTTTTAATTCTTATTAAAAAGTAATAATGATTCTTAATTTTTTTTAAATAATATTTTTTGAAATATAATTTTTTTTATTTTTATTTAATTTTTATTTTCTAACATAAATATATTGTAAAAATATAAACTTTAGATTACATGGAACATAAAAAAATGTAGTCTTAATTTAAGTTGAATTTATGTTTTTATATACTCTATGTTTAATTCTTTGAGGGTGGACGTAATACATAAGGAGGCAAGATGGTGATCGACCGGTGACCAGTTGGAACACCACCCGCCCCGTAGGTACCAAAGGGTCGGTAGCAAAGTGGTGATGGTGGTGTAAATCTGGTTTCTTCCTCACCCTCTCACCTTTTTAATTTTATCTTTTTCTTTGTTTTTTTTATCACTCTCAACCTCACCCAATATGTATATTATGTATGTTAATATGAAAAGAGAGTATAAATACGTACAAAAATATAGAAAACAAAGATAAAACTTACTTCTCATTCAATGATTGAATAAGCCTTAAATAGGCAAAACTACATCTCATGTGATCTTAAAAATAAGCAAATAAACTATCAACTCTACCTAAGGAATTGGTTATGGGTATGACCCATCACGTTCATATTCTCAATTGCATATAATTCGGTCAACCCCATGACTTTATACCATTTATTTGAAGCAACACTAAAACCAACTCAAATACTAACTTAAATAAAACCAACTCAAACTAGATAATATGACTGAGTCAAGATTAAATCCTACATAGACGGTGAGAGAATGGTGAAATATTCAATGCTTGTGGAAGGGATGAAGGAGGATGAAAAAAAGTGAAGATTTATCTTAAGGTTTATAATTTTTACTTCTAATAATGTTTATTACTTTGTCATTTGACATTTTACTTCATTACATAAAAAAATATCTTCGTTCTTCGATGACAGTTTTTTATTATATTGAATATTTGTTGAACTATTTGATAGAAATTTATGTTATCTCGTGCAACGCATAGGGCTAAACCTAGTTAGTTAATGTTTTTCCAAAATATAAAATTTAGGAGTCCTATATTTATTGATTTGAAAAATATATAATTTTATGCACGTTAAATTTATTCTTAAAATCTATATATATATATATATACACACACATATATAACACTCCGACGATAACACTTTTAAAATAAGAATGGTGATAACACTTAAAAACATCATTTTGATGCATTAAAAGTCCATGAAACTAACATAATGCTTAACTAATTATCATTATTTAAGTGTTCAACAACACATTGATTTGTCAAAATCGAAAAAATCACGTTTTTTTGTGTGCATCTATCTTGGATGCATATTCATCAAATTAGGGATGAGCGTGGGACTGGTACCGTCCCGTACCGGTCCCGAAAATCCCAAAAATGTGGTACCGGTCCCGGTCCCAAATAAGGCGGGATCGGGACGGTACCTGGAAATCCCGTAGTTCGTGGGATTTTCCCGATCCCGTCCCGGTCCCGGTCCCGAAAACCATCAAATTCTAATACCGGTCCCGATCCCACTTGGGACTCGGTACCACTTCCCGGTACCGGGATCGGAACGGTACCGGGACGGGACTCGGGACTTGGGATTTTCGGCCCACCCTTACATCAAATTGATGCATCCAACAAAAAACGTGATTTTTTTGATTTTGACGGATCGATGTGTTGTTAAACACTTAAATAATGATAATTAGTTATGTACTATGTCAGTTTTATGAAGTTTTAATGCATCAAAATGTAGTTTTTTAGTGTTCTCATTTTAATTTCGTTCTCATTTGATAGCCACCATATATATATAATGTTTGAGAAAAGTTACTTCAATGTATATTTCTTTATCTTTATCTTTACTGCTTTATAAAGCATTTTGAATTTTTATTTATGGTATTTCTTAAAAAATTAAACATGTTTTTTTTCCTCAAAAAACTCCTTTCAGCATATTTATGTTTCTCAAAATGCTCATCCACACTACATCACTAAATTAATATATCCACTCTTATAACAAATTGTCACTCCTAAAACAAAATTTTGCTGCAACGCGCGAGTATTATGCTCGTTATGTAATTACAGACTTGTAGTATTTCAAAATAAAAATATTTGACATATCAGTTATCGTCACGAAACAAAAAAAAAATTAATATTATGAAATATTTATATATATCTATATTTATATATTATACATAATACTTGATAGAATTATCATAAGTTAAGTTGAAAGTGACAATATCTAAAGCATCACAATTTTTTTTGAAAGCTAACATTTATTCACACATGTCTTTATAAATCGCAAGCGACCAGTCAAGAAAAAAATTACAGTTGCAAACTATAGAAATAAAATTAGACCAATCTTCCTATCTATTATTTTTATGCTTTGTTCTACTTCTATATCGCAAAACCAAGTGATTTAATGACATGGATGATCTTCGATATACACACTTCCTTATTGTTGAATTGTTTGTCGTTCCTTGCTCTACCAACACGTCACCGAAATAATTCCTTTAAAAGCCTTTCTCGCTTGCCTTTCCAAACCCCACATGTTTATGTAGATCCACCAAATCCTTTATGGACAAATTTATCAAAACTCTTGTTTTGCACCACCTGCTAATTGAGTGCCATACCTTCATTGCCGAGGCTAAAATGTGATCAATAGTTTCAGCACCATCCTCACACAACCCACAACCCGATTCGCTAAAAAAAAAAAATCGAACTTGAAGTGTTGCCAATGTGGGATCCTGATCCTTGAAACATCACATTTAACACTTGCAAAAACTATTTATTATGTTATGTCTAAGCTTGGATAAAAAAACATAAAGAAAATAAAAATGACTATGGAGTTTGTATTAATGCCATTTTTATGACGTCTCTTTAAGAGGTCATTTACTTGTAATTTGTGTTATGATCATAGTTAATCATAACCCACGATTTTGGAGGTGTGACATATCCATTCATTGTCCGTTTTTTTATCATTACAGATTTACAACTGGTTCATTATTGACTTATTATAGAAGAACTAGTTATTGTGTTAACGAGTTATATATGAAGACTGTTTTTGTTTTTTCGTTCGTTTTGGGAATAAAAGATGGATTTTAAGACCAGTGATGATTTAGTTATATATGAAGAACGTTGATAATTAGTTAACGATATTAGTTATGAATCAACAAGGATTGGATTATTGATCAATAGATGGTATATAAAATAAACTACATTTTTCTTTCCTTAAATTTTTTACCTTTGAAAAATTAAAAATATCTTTATTTTTTATTCACTAATTTAACACATCTCCATCTAATATACTTATAATACCCATTAATATAATTTACAGTATAGATCCCTCAACACTTAAAATAGCTACAATACCGCCTTTAACATTAATTACTTTTACACTCATCACCATCTCCGCCCCCATCACCGTCCCCACTGCCGCCCCCACCACCGTCACCACCATTACCTCCGCCATAACTATCCCCATTGACGTCGCATTGTGTGGGCATAAGTCTAGTTGCTCTTAACAAATTTCAACATGAAAAAGTGGGCTTACTTTCAAGTTTCAACATTATTTCATTCCGTGTAGTATTTTTTTTTAAGATGAATTTGGGCTCAACGGATTACCTCTACGACTTTATTATATCTATATGTGCTTTATTATATCTATATCTATATTTCTCTTATAAAGTACGGTAAATCACTCCTCCCTATTTTTAAACTTTCAGCCTTTTAAATACCTAAACTACCGTTATTGTTTATTTAATAATTTAAATACTTTTATCTAATATATTAATAATAACCACAATGAAATTAATTTTTTTTAAATTAAATCAATTACTTTTACATTAATAACCACATTAGTACATACCATAGTCACCGCCACTAACCGTATTCGTTGACAGTACTATTATCGCCGTATTACGCGGGTACCCTTTCGTACGCTTAAAAGAACTCCATATTGATTCTTTCTCTCTCTCACCATCTATTTACTATTTGTTTCGACAACACCTCTCCCCAAATATCTTCTCTCTTCAGCTGCTTTTCATCATCCAACAGGTTGTTTTATCCTTCTTTAAATTATTGCTTTCATATTATATGCCCAAATGAAGATTCATGTTTTATTATGCTGTTTCAATCAGATCGCAACATCTTTAGCTTATTATTATTATTAATATTGTTATCTAGTTTCTTAAATTTTACTAATTTTTGACCTGATTTTTCTTTCTTTTTGTTTGATCCAACTTCCTATCCTTTTCATTTATTTAATTTGAAAGTTGGTTTATTAGGTAGCTATACTTTTATCCAGTTACTGTTCGCTTTTAAGATATAATTATTATTGTATATATATATATATATATGTTCTCACTTATTTGGTGCCCTAATTTTGACAACATAAAAGATGCTACATGTTTTAGAAATATATGATCATATATCTGCTTTGCTACTTTTTGTTTATTATTACCATTTTACCCTATTTAGTTTTGAATTAGTTATATGTTTGTTTTAACTTATATTTCATTTGGTAACTATGAATTTATACTTGTTGAATTTTTGAATGTATTTTGATTTATTTTTGTGTTTTACGATATAGGTATAATGATTAAATTGTTCAAAGTCAAGGAGAAACAACGGGAGCAAGCGGAAAATTCTAATGGGAAGCCTCCTGTTAAGAAGCAAACTGCGGGCGAATTGCGTCTTCACAAAGGTATAGATTAATAAAAGTAGGTACTTTTTGTTATACTATAAAGACACGTTCATGATATGTAGTCTTCAAACTTGCAATATCATATATTTTGAACTGTTTTGTCAAGCTTGCAGTTGTAAAAAATGTTTGTATTGTTTGGTATAATGAATGGATTCTCTTATCTTTGTTTCTTTTTGTGGTTAATTGTAGATATAAGTGAACTAAACCTACCCAAGACATGTAGCATATCATTCCCTAATGGAAAAGATGACCTCATGAACTTTGAAGTAACTATTCGGCCTGATGATGGATACTATTTGTAAGTATATCTTTTCAATTTTCTGTTTGCCGTTTAACATGTTTCAAGCGTGCCTGTATTTTTTTTGTTTCTTTTGATTTTTCTAGTTATGTTTCATATTTTTCTACTCACTTGTATAGTTGTATGTAACTCTTTGATCTTGGATAGAACTAATTTTCACTTTTTTTGCTTGTATCTGCCGTTATATTGTTGTAAATCGTAATAGTAGTGGTACCCAAGTTCGTGCTAAGTAAGAACTATGGCTCATAATCTGCCTTTCTGATGACAATTAATTCAAGTTTTCATCTCAACTTCTCAAGTTGATTCTGAAAGTTCTTTTAGAAAACTTGTCTTAGTCATAGTCATATCTGAGACGATACCACTTACATCTTTAGTTTCACCCTATGTGGTACCATGTCACTAACATTCTTGATAAGTGATACATCAAGTACCTATGTATGACTTTTTGATTTTACAAATTTGATTCCTACCATGTACTTCTACCTTTATGCATATGTTTTTTAACAGAGGAAATTGTATTATGTCCATCACTGGAATCTGAAAAATTGTAAAAACACCTGGCATCCATCTACTTTTATCACTATAAAGTCATTTATGGCTTACATTAGAGGGCCTTCTCATGTTGGCTTGCCAATTTATAGTATTGGATATGTCGGTACATATTCTGTAAGATCTATGCATATATTTGTGGGGCTTAACAATAATAACAGTAATAAGTGTTGTTTATAGCACTATCTAACCTCTAACCTCTTGAGTTAAATTGGACTTGTTGTTCAAGTCTTCAGGATTAAATAATGTCGTTAAACATAATGTTTTACATATGAATGAGTTACTTATCTGACATACTATCTGTTTCTAGGGGTGGCACCTTTATGTTCACCTTCCAGATTTCATCGATTTACCCCCATGAGGCACCCAAGGTCAAATGCAAAACAAAAGTAAGAATTTGATAACTTCTGTCAATAATATCAATCTGTTTGCTACATTTCCTGATTCAGTATGTATTATTTGTGTTATTCTTAGGTATACCATCCCAACATCGACTTGGACGGAAATGTGTGCCTTAACATTCTGCGTGAAGACTGGAAACCAGTCCTGAACATAAATACCATTATTTATGGGTTGTATCATCTGTTCACGGTAAGTGATATCGTCTTTAAAAGTGTCATTGGATTTCTTTATCGATTTGTAGAAGTGACAAATTAGGCTAATGGTTGGCTATGTATCAAAAGGGGATTAATTTTTTTGTCTAGGCTGGGTTGGGTTGGTTGGTTACATTCCTTTATGGATATATCGAAAGGGAAATAAATTTTGAATTTTCTACTTTTTTTTTTTGTAATTCTAAATCATCGTCTATCAAGTAGAATTTTGAAAAGTATATCATTCCAAAGCAATCTAATATCTTGAATAAAGGGAATTAGAAGGTTTTATGCTTTATAAGTACACCTTTGGGGACTTTCAGCCCGTTTCCCGTTAGAAGCTATAACTATTTTACTCATCAAGATAAACTTAGCTTCGGATCAACCTGTTTTTAAGTAAATGGGCCTATATTGCTGCCTTGGCTTTGTGTGATCAACTGGACTTTACTTGTGTAGGAACCAAACCATGAGGATCCACTCAACAGAGAAGCTGCTGCTGTTTTGAGGGACAACCCAAAGATTTTTGAGTCAAACGTGAGGAGAGCAATGGCGGGTGGGTATGTTGGTCAGACATTCTTCACCAGGTGCATATAAAGGTAACGCAGCTACATCAGCAATAAGGTGGATGATGCTGTGTTGTGGTTGACATAATTCTGAAAAATGTCTGCATCAAAAACTGTGTCCCTAAGGGTCTTTTTGCAAATTGGGGATGTTTCTACAAAATGGTCCGTTTGTATGCTCTAAGTTGTAACGGTATTAAATGCCATTTATTTGGGTCACTTGTGTCATGTAAAACTATGTATTTCTGGGAAGATGAAGAATCTGCTGTTGTTTCATGATCGCATTTTGATATTGCTGTAGTAATTTGAGTAGGATGACATAAACTTAGGGCATGTTTAGTAGGGAGAACCAAGAACATGGAGAACTCTTAAGTATACAATTACACGTGCAGTGGTTTGGTTTCTCTCATTCATCAAGAAATACATCATCTAGATTTGCAGGCTAAACGTGAAAACACTTGGAAATTGCTTTAGAAAAAGGTTATTTGAAAGCATCACACAAAGCTTTTGGTTAATAAAATTCTAATTAGCCAACGTAATATGTTTTTCATCGAGCTTTAGAGGACGCAATTGGATATATTATTCGCAAAAAGTGAAAGTCAAGTTGACATTCAAATAGAACTTGTTTCCCTCCATGTTATATGCCTAGTCCTTTGTTGACTTACAAGCCTAACAGCTTCATATTGTCAAATCATCATCCATGTAATATTATACATACTGATCCTTCCTTGATGGTATGCAGTGGTGCATCGAGGCTGTAACTCATCGCCTTTAGGAAGCAAAGCTCTGAACCATGTGAACCACCGTTTTGCTTATCAATAAGGTTATGTGCTTTATACCTAGCCTGACATCACATTATTGGATATTAGTATCTTTGGTTCAGATTACAATTCTCAGTCTGTCTCAAACATCGAATCCTATTATGTGGTAACACTCCTGGAAGATCATAAATATACCAATTCCAACTAGGACTTGTGAAAAAGCATCCTGACTAAATTCCTCTTGTTTTCTAGACTGGGGTAATATAACGATCTTAAATTTGCAATATAAATAGTAAGCAAAATGTTGCAGCAGTGGTTTGTATCCATTACACGGCGACTAATTATGCCTTGAAAATAGTTGGCTGATAACCGATTTTGCAGTACTTATGCGTTGAAAATAGATGGTTGATAACCCCCTATGTCCGCTTGGCTTATCCATTGATATAAATATTTAGCATCCTTTGGAAGACATCTTGATGGTGTAGCATGCATAAAGTCTCCAAAGCAGTGCCGGTCAAACTATTGCAGATGGATTGCAATTACATATGGAAGTACTTGACACCCTCTCTAATCAATGTATAATGTCACATATCATCCCTGCTTAGCTTATTGTATATACAAGACTAGAAAAGCATCCCTTCACAGCTCATTATCTTTCTCAAAAGCGCGCAGGGATGGTGGTTCCTCTTAATATGCAAAGCAGCTTTTGTAGTAGGCTGTTCAAATTTTTTGAAAGAAGAACATCCTCTATTAATGCATGATGCATCAGACCTTGATTGAAACATATCCCTAGCTGGCATTTGTGTGCATGCCTTTATGATTTGGCGGATCTGCTACTTCAAACCTCAGATTCACATTCTCAAACACCCAACGAAACCTACCCAAATCGAGTAAAACTGTGAAAAAAAATGTACGCAAAGTTTCAAATTTTATTTTGCATATCTTACGGGTCGCAAACAAACATGTTTCGCACTCATGTATTTAATTTTCTAGTTTCTGTACTAAATTATCAAAAATGTACAAACTAATTTTTTATTTTTTATTTTTTTGATAAAAGTGTAATCTATAACTGCATTGTCCTGTTTTTGCTTTTGTAAATCAACATCTTCTTCAACTCACTCTCTAGTCATTTTGGTTATTGCTTTTAAACGAAACCATTATCACTAAGTCAAAAAAATTAAAAAAATTAATTTATTATTATAAGTTAATAAGTCAACATAACATAGATAGAAATATAAAAATAAATAAAAATAAACTTTATTAGCATAACACCTTACGACTCTCTCTGTTACACATCTATTATGCCGTCACTTTTAACCTTCTAGTTATTTCAAAAACTTAAAATATTTAAAAAAACATTAGTTTGTCGTGCAGAACATCTTTCTATCATATAGTAGTATCTAATTATTTTTAACTGTAACTTTTGATTAATCAAGCCAGCAGCTAGCAAAACCAAGATATAATTACAAAAGATATTTTCGAAATCAAATTTACATTATTGCAATCACTCTATGCTTTTATAGTTTGTTCTACACCTAATTATTGTAATGTCTAGTTAGTTCAAACAAAATGTATCAAAGACAGACAAATAAAAATCCATTAGATGCCAAAAGAAAATTACTACGTTTTACTGATTGCAAAAACTTAATCTTTCTTGTTCAATACGTTTCAAATTTTTCCCGGTCAATAAACATTTTAATTAAAAATGCAAAACATTGAAAATATAAAATGATTCCCAATTCAACCACAGATATATATACACTGCACAGAGTGTCAGAGAGGGAATCATATATTTTATTTTTTTAATCAATTTCGTGTCCCCACATCCACAGAACCTGACAAATAATTCTCACAATCAAATCAAATTAAAAAAAAGGAACAAAAAAAAAAAAAAAAAAAACGGAGTGAAAATCTTTTACCGGGTCAATTTATGTTTTTTTTTAGACTATACGTAACAGGTATAAGAGATAAGGGTGTAGTCGACAAGTTTTATCGGCAAAAAAGATTGGCTAGTGTCGGCTATTTGACAAGCCTATAGTACATGCATCGACAAGTTTTGGCAAGTTAAATCGGCAAGTTTGGGAAGTTACATCGACTGGTTTTGGCCGATTGTGACATGTATTGGCTCTTTCCATGTGAACTAGGGGCATGACACGTGACTAAATTGGCAAGTTATACTTTCACTTTTGGCTTCTCGTTGGCAAGAATTGACAATATTTTGACACATCCACGTGACATTTTTCTATTGGATAAAAACTTATCAAAGAGCTAAAATTTGGCACTACACCCCTGCCCCTAACAATTTATTAGTTTTGTAGGTCGATAATAACAAAATTTGAAAGTATGTACGCACAATAAGTAATCGTTTCTGATTTACATAAGTAATGTTCTTATTTTAGTTAAGGATTACTCTTTCCGCTTATCGATCAAAGACACATTTGAAACGAGTCATTTCCTTTTTACAGTTAACTAAACATTTATCATGATTAAATAGTTTGAAGAACTATAACTAATCACAATAAAATATAAAAAAAATATGGTTTCTTTAATACAGTTGTTGATGTTTGACTTACATGTATTACATGTAGTTATGATATAAACATTGTGATTTTTTAGTTTAAAATTGTGAATTATTCGTAAATATCGAGAAATTTAGTATATGTTGTTTTAACCTGACTCATGCTAAAGAACTTTCTCGTCGAATAAATCTTCAATTTAAATCCCTCAATGAAAATCCCCTATCGCTCAGAGATCTAGAGGAGAAAACTTCTACATACCCACCTTTTCAGTTTTTGTTTTATGTATTGAAATTAAACTTATGTTGATTTATTTATGAAATATAAATTTTATACTCTATTTTTTGATTTTATTCATTATTACATGATTGTTTGATTAGGACAAAAACAAGTTTATTAATAAGTATTAAAATATAATAACATAATCATAAACATGGAAAAACCATAATAGTACATAAATATCAAACAAATGTCAATGTGCGCAACAACGATTATATAAGTGATTTTGTAAAGTAAATTTTGAATGTAAGAAAACAACATGATGTATAACTGTATCGAATGATTTCTTTAACTATAGAAAAAAGACTTTTGAATAAGAATTGGTGAAAATAAGTATTGGATTTATTTTACAAAATAGATGAATAAGATTAGCTTTTTATACCGGTATCAAATGAATACACATGTACTACTATAAATTTGACAAACTTTTCGGATAAAAAGCGAAGACAAACATACCACAAGGAAAATATTGGTTATTAGATTAAACTCAATATTGGTTATTAGATTAAACTCATGAGTAGCATGATAAATAATTATTAAGTTGTTATAAAAACTGTTAAAAATAAATAATTATCTTTCAAATTTAAAGTTATAAAACTATAGTATTATAGCAACAATATATTCAAATATAAACTTATTTATTATATATAGTTACATCATAAATGAATATTAGTTTTATCATATGTAATGTATATAAATAAAAAATGAAATTCTAACTTCATAACTTATACCTAATATTCAGATTTGACATGTCTTGTAAATGGGTCGACACAATTATTCGTTTATTTAGAAAATCTCTAATGGTAGGCTTTTAAAAGCCTTTTATAAGTAACTTATGTTAAAAAAAAAAAATGTAAAACAACAATTCACATAAACCACTTGTGTAATTTAGTCCAATTGTAATTTTTACACTTTTCATTCGATAAAAATCATTTACTTTGATTTTGTTAAGTATTTGCAACATAAAAAAGCCATTTAGTATAAATAATTAAAGAAAATGATATTTAATTACATTAAATGGATACATATCTTTAGTTTACTAGAGAAAGGAGACTATGGTCTTTTTTCATTAATTATTAGACTTACGTCCGTATAATGCGTCGGCGGTACATATATTAAATGGATACATATCTTTAAGTTTACTAGAGAAAGGAGACTATTGTCTTTTTTTCATTAATTATTAGACTTACGTCCGTGCAATGCGTCGGCGGTATAGATATTAATGGTGGAGGTGGTGGTGGTAACGACAGTGGGATGGTGATGAGGGCGACTATGACGGTGAATGTAAAAGTAATTGATGTTACAGGTAGTATTGTATTTATTTTAAGTATTGGGGATCTATGCTGTAAATTATTTCATTAAGGGTATTATAGGTATATTAGATGAAGATGTTTAAATTAGTGATTAAAGGAGAAGAGTATTTTTGGCTTTTCAAAGATAAAAAGTTTAAGGAAAAAAGGTTTTAAAAAATCATCGTCTCTGTTAAAAATATAAGTGTTATTCTTTTGTTTATCTAATCTTATAACTTGCAGGGACTGTTCTTGCCAAGTCTCAAAGTTGTTAAGGTATGTTTTTATATTTCTGCTATAGTTTTTATATTTGATAGTGCAGGGTCTAAATGATAACTTTGAAGATTGATGACTATATATACGGTTCATTGATCGGTTTTAGGGTGGAGAGAGAGTTGGTTTATTATTCGATAGATATTTTGTATCTATATTTCTGTATCTGTATTCTGTCTTCATAGATCATCTTGATCTTGTTCGGTTATACAATATTTTGTATGAGAGTTGTAGTGAGCTGATTTGTAAGAGTGTTTATGTATTAGTGAATCGCATCCATTAAGGGGACGATTCTTTCTATTTGTAATAGTAGCACTCGTTTGAGGACTACTAATTGTTGATGTGATTTCTGGGCAATAATATTGGATTATTGCATTATTTTGTTGTGCTTAGTATTTTTCACAGTCTCTTACATAAGGTTTGTGTTGAAGCCTTGGGGAGAACATAAGAATTAAGTCCATTTTTGAGGATTGGTTTGGATATACCCATGTGCAAAGGTTTACCCCTATTAATCGTTCTGCCTTCGGATAGATAGAGGCCCCCCATCGGGTATTTGAAATACACAATTCTACTTTGATAGAGCTCTCTAACACGGACCCGGTTAAGACTACGTATGCTAATCTCTCGCTATCGAATCGCGACACAAAATTTTCAACGAAATTCACCTTAAAAATGGCCATTGGGGTGTTAGCCCAGTGGTCAGGGGATTTTCAACAATGTAGTTTCCTCTTAGAGAGTATCATGTTCGAATCCTGCCACATGCAATTGTGGTGAGAGGGCCTTAGCAATGTTATAGCTATCTAACATATGAGAGCAAACATTTTAGGGCATTGTCAGGAGTTAAACCGGCGAGAGTACATCCACATGGAGGGTGTTAACCATTATCCGTTTTGATGCTTTTTTTTTTTTTTTAATATAGTATAACTATTAACTACCAATTATAAATTGGTATATTGATAATCTTCTCAAAGTTAACAATTTGTAAAACACAAAAACAAACAACACACAAATATATATACAAATTGATGATAAGTCCATAGATGGGCCAGCCTTGTTTGATAATGATTGCAAACACATGGTAACCCCCCTTCCTTGTTTCCTCATGACTCCTGCCCCTCTTTCTTTCTTTCTTTCTTTCTCAACTATATTCCACTCTCTACTTTTTTTTACGTCAAAACACACACTCACACCAACACACACTCACTCACACACATATCATAACAACACACACTCACCCACACACACATAATACACACACATTCTTCATAACAACAACGACAAACAAAAAAAAAAGTTGGGGAAAAGCAAATTTCTTGTGACTACACATACACAACGTAATTCTCACCTTCATTCCCCCACACAAACACACACATATATAAATTAAAAAAATATATACATATATAATAATATAAATATACCTCTAGAGATAAAACAGTGTTTGTGGGTTTTTGTAACTTGGGTTTCTTGTAATGGAAATGACGAGAGAAGGGGGATCATCGTCGGCGCCGGCTCCGGCAGGAGAAGCCGGCGGAAGAAGGAAACCATCATGGAGAGAGAAAGAGAATAATCGCCGGCGGGAGAGACGCCGGCGAGCAATTGCGGCGAATATATATAATGGGTTAAGAGCACAGGGGAATTATAATTTGCCAAAACATTGTGATAACAATGAAGTGTTGAAAGCTCTTTGTAAAGAAGCTGGCTGGGTTGTTCTTCCTGATGGTACTACTTTTCGCAAGGTATGATCATAATAATTATTAAATTTTTATTATAAAGTTTTCATTTTTATATGTTGGGTTTGTTCAATTTTTGGTCTTTTTTCATTTGGGTGTTATAAAGTTGATTGATTTAGGGTTTTTGATGTGTAGATCTTGAAATCTTGATTTGGGAATTGGATGGGTTTTAGGGTTTTTCTAGGTTTAGATCTATTGGATCATTAAAAAGTTGAAAGTTTGTTTCTTTTAAGGAAATTTGATGGATTTAGGGGGTTTTCTTGATTTGGGTCTATTGTTTTTTGATCTGTTGTATATACCAAAAATGTTTAAATTGGCAGAATAATCTTTGACTAGGTGTGCCCATTGGACAGCAACCGAATGTCAAACTTTGGTGGGAGTAAATAATTTTTGGTGTTAAGTTGTTATACATATACGAGTAATTTCTTAAGCTGTTTTTTTTACAAAGTTCATAACTTTGTTACATTTTGATTTGAATTATAAAGTTTATTAATTTAGGGTTTAAAGATTTGATTTTTTTGGTCATAAAGTTTATAACTTTGTTATGTTTTTGATTTGGGATTATAGGGTTCTAGGCCACCATTGCCTGCTATTGAAACTGGAGGTACATCAACCAACACAACACCATGTTCTTCTCAAAAACCGAGCCCACCGTCTTCTTCATTTGTGAGTCCGATCCCCTCGTATCAATGCAGTCCTTCATCATCGTCCTTCCCTAGCCCATCGAACTTCGACATGAACAAAAACCCGTTTGCTTATCTGCATAATACAATTCCATCCTCACTCCCTCCTCTGCGTATCTCAAACAGTGCCCCAGTGACCCCGCCGCTCTCATCCCCTACTTCAAAGTGTCCAAAACCAAACAATTTCAGCTGGGAGTCATTTACCAAACAGTCAATTTCGCAATTCAATTTGCCATTTTTCGCGTCTTCTGCGCCTACCAGTCCTACTAGGTACCAACGGGTCACTCCTGCTACTATACCCGAGTGTGATGAATCTGATTGCTCTACTATCGACTCGTGCCAGTGGGTTAGGTTCAAGAACTATGAGCCGATGTTGACCAACCCCAACTCACCAACTTATAACCTGGTGAAACCAATGGCTTCAATGTCTGCAGTTAAAGATGCTGGCTGTGATAAAGGAAAAGGGAAAGGTATGGAGTTTGAGTTTGAGAATGGTGGAGTTAAGGCGTGGGAAGGCGAGAGGATTCATGATGTTGGATTGGATGATCTTGAGCTTACTCTTGGAAGTGGAACTACAAAAATATAATGTGTGAATTGAGTTATGCTTATTCTAAAGATTTTACAGTTTAGAGGTTAGCATATCAGTGAATTTTCTTGAAGATGCACATTAAAACTAGTAGGAGATTTATATTTGGATTTTTATATTCAATCAATTGATTGCAGACCCATTTTACATTTGCGAGAAAGACTGGATCATTTCAACAGTTTCATCAAAAAAGTATTAATGGATGTTGTGTTTCTTGCTTTCTTGTCAAAGTTTATATCCTTGTTTGTGGTCTTAAAAGATGCAGGTTTGAATAATTGAGCATTTGTGTGTGCGCCCTTTGTCAATTGAGTGATTATATATTTACTATACTATTATTGCAAGCAGTTCATAGAATCATAGTGCACTCAAGCCAACCCTGAATTCGTTAACTGTTGACCTTGCAAGCTAGAGTATCTGGTGACCCGTCGGGTGGCCGTCACCAGGTGCTACGCATACGACCATGTGGGGTGGCGTGGCCGGTTCTATTTTCTTTTTCTGTATGATAACAAAGTTGGCTAAGAAAATGCTTTTCCCCCCTTTCTTAAACACAGTCTGACTATATCATTTTACATTTCTCAAACATTCATGAAGGTGCAAACAATCATTTTTATTACTATTTTTGGATGGGAAGTGATATTAGTGCTACATAAGCCGATTAATTTACCACAACTATTTATTAACTGTATGTACAGTGTGTTGTAATATTTGTACAGTGTGGTAAATTAATCAAGTTTGGTGGTACGAGTATCACTTCCCTTTTTGGATCCTTGATATAGTTTTCTCGGAAAACATATGTTATGTCTTTTGTTACAAGTTTAAATGTCATATGTATTTTGTATACAAGTTACATTAAAAACTAAAATTAGCCTCAAAACTGCTTCAGCATACAACTCTGCTCAGTGTGGATGTGCCAATTTGACCCAAGGAGATGAAGCTTACTATACCTTATACTATTGGAGTATGGTTCGCGAGGACCCGGTCTCAGAGCATTCATCTGATGCCCGAACTTAAGTTTGGGTTGGGTTCGTTTTGAGCTCGATTTATTGTCAGCCTTGCAACTTGCAAGTATGTTGGTAAGTTATTTGATAAAGAGAAATGATTTTGAGACACAATATCAACTGACTTCAGATAGAAAGTTGGACAATAGTTTTGAAACGAAAAAGAATTAGGTCTTAAACTGTATAATGATTAAAGAATCCAACATTAATTAGCAAATTCGAACAAATGGAATTTATCTGAAATTATTAGCAAATACTTAGTTGGTTTGGACGAATCTATCTGAAATTATTTTTAATGATGATTTCAATTTGTGAGGTCCTTACTTTTGTCATGACAATAGGGCTTTTTACCAGATAAAATACTGTACAAATTAACTGGTTTGTAATAAAAGTTTAGGATTTAGCCAAGCATAATGCAGTAAGATTATGTAGATAAAAATAACCGTCTCTACTAATTACTTTCAATGGTCATGTATAACACTTTATTCTAAGTTAGCTACAATCGTAAAAGACTAAAAGCTATAATTAGCCAGCTTCGGGGGAAAAAAAAATTATAATAGAAATCGTATGTACAATGTAATTGCCCAAAGTTTATCATTTACATATGCTGCTTTCTCTTCTGTTATTGGATGCCAAAACAAACAACATTGATTCTGAAATGCATATAATATGTCGTTTGACTTTGACAACACCAAATACTTTGAATAAATAAATAAATTGGATAACAATAATAGGTGATTTGATATTTTAATCAGACAATTTTATACTCTAGGAAAAAGATAAAATTGTAGTTGTAAAGCTACATATTGAGAGACATATGAAATGTCGTTTTTATCATTCGTAAAACTACTTTTTGTTAAAGGACATAGTCGTAGGTGCCATTAACAAATCCCCAATATAGTTTGATGTAACCTTACATCTTTTATTTATTTTCATCTCCGGTGATTATATATACATGTAAATATACTTTAACCAATTATCTATACTTTTATAATAAAGAAAAGGATGATGATAAATCAACCTAATTGGTGTGCCTAAAGATGTGCTTAATTGTAAGATGATGACATGTGAAAAAATCAGAGAGCAAGATTGAGAAAGAGAATTAGTGGAATCCACATGTCAAATTCTTAAGGTTTCAGACATATTTTTAGGCAAACCAATTAGATTGATTAATCACTTTTCTAAAAAAAATAGTCAAATGTTGAAAGTTACATAAAGAAATGACTAAAATACCTTAATAAGTATATAACAATATTAACCATTTTTCTTTTAAAATATCCACATTAACCCTTTAAATTAATTAATTTTACATCAATTATCTAACCTTACTTGATGCCGCCACTACCACCAACAACCGTCCCCCACCACACTGTCGCCGCCACGAAAACCGCGAGTAATAAATTGTTATATTTCCATAGTTTTTTATAAGGCAAATTCCATTCTTTAAGAAATTCATGTAAAATGTTACTTTTTGATATTACTACATCATTTGAACAATCTGAATAGACATTTATATAACGACTCCATTATTACATCTTATGAATCTAAACTCTAGAGCTAAATATATACTTTCTTTCACCTTCTGTTTCAATTGTTTGTATCTATATGTGACTTAAACTCCCAAGAGTATCATGACTAACAGCTGATATTGGCAAAGATTTTGAGTCGACTTTATTTCTTGAGGTCATGCACCGAGCTTCTTGACAACTCATCCCGACTTGCATAAATCCTTAGCAAAACAAGTCTTATATAAATATATATATATTCACATTGTATATGATGTTTATCATGGTAGACGGTTATTGAAGTCACCCATATAGGTATTTTAGTCCAATTATAGATGAGAAACGCGTATAATCGTGACTCATTGCTATATGACACAACTATATATATCACAATGATTTATACTTTATCCATCAATAATGGTCTAATACTGCACTACACTTGACTATCATGTATGCATTTACCAAAAGTAACATGGCATGTTTTTGGGACCAAAACATTCCCCTTAAGTATGCCCCAACTAACATTATATATATGTATAATTGTATATTTGTATACACACATATGCATATACACAAACACATAGAGAAAGAGACCCTAATGTTCAGAATCCATGAGACATTACCATGTTGCCTAATCAGGCAAAACAGCTGAGCATGTTTATTGTGTCCAACCACAAATAAAATAATCAGCCTAAGTACCTTCTTAATTAAAACACAAAACATAACCAATACAAACCAAAACAATTTATTGTAAAGAATATCATTACAAGGTAAAATCACAATATACACTCCATTTCTCTAATATAAACAATCTTAATCATAATTATGTTAAATTTGCACACAATGCTACAAGATTTTTACAAACCGTTAGACAATCTATGTTAGCCCATGGTAAAAAATTTTAAGCAATCAATTCACTTGTGGGAAAGCTTAATTAGTATCATCTAAGATGTCGATTCTCTGTTTTGTTTCTTTAGCGATGGGCTTGACATCTCTTTTAACAATGCTGTTGCACTCGGTGTATCTGAAACATGATATAAGATGATCGTTGACCATACCCGAGATTTGCATGAAAGAATAGATTACAATAGGGCCCACACAACAAAAGCCTCTTTTCATCAAATCCTTGCTTATGAGTTCTGACTTTGGTGTTTTAGCTGGTACTTGACGCGCATAGCGAAATGCATTTTTTATAGGCTTGTTGTTTAAGAAGCGCCAGCAGTAGCTGCTGAAGGAACCAAACTCTTGCTGAATCTGCACAAGATGCATGAGACACATGTTAAATAAGTGACAACATTTACAATAAGTATATACTCCGTACATGACTCTCTTGATTCTTTTTAAGACCTAGTTGACTAGTTCTACAAGTTTAGTCAAACTTATGGTCATTTTGACTTTTGATTTAATGAGGACAGATCAATAACCTAAGCTTATGAAACCCAATGAGGCAAGAAGTTGAATACTAAGCAGCCCACCTAAAGAAATTATGGCCCAATTTATCTGCATTTAAACAAACTATGGTCACTTTGGACCGCCCCGTTTGGAACTGGGCTTAGGTGGCCAATCACACTCATGTACTCTATTACTAGACAGTTTCATATGGCTGGTACCTTAAGAAACGCAATAGCATTCCCCACAACGGCACGCAACTTTTGTTCAGATAGTAACTGGCTACCATTTTGCGTGGCCGAAAATAACCTGTCCTCAGGGAATTTAGCAATGGTTGACGGATCGAAGTTTTCAAAAAGCTTTCTGTAAAAGCAAAGTATTTAGGTATTAGCAGTAGGTCCAAAATTCGGTCATAAAAAGCTCATGCCCCTTTCAAACTACAAGTTTGAGGATTTTTACCTGAATTTATCTCTTTTATAAAGAATTTCTGGCCAAGTGAGTTCTGCAGATGCTAGTGACAAAACAAGTAGCTCAAATAACTTATAGTCTTCATGAACGGGAACCCCCCATTCTTCATCATGGAAAGAAACATGAAGTGGATCTGCACAAAATTAAGTATGAACAAACATCTACGTTATCTATCTCTACCTATATATATATATATATATATATATATACTAATTCAAAAGCAGTTTCACCAAATTAAGATCATCATAGATGACGAAACAACTTTTAGAGTTGTATGCCTAAAATGTATACACAACTAAGATCTTCTATTAGGTTAAGCCAACAGTTTTTCGACCTCTAATCAATATAAATTCTAAAAATTCAACGATACTACAAAATCTTCAAACTAGTATGAATACCTGAGAATTGGGTGATCCAATGGCATCGTTTAAATGGAATAGACACTTTCACCACCAACGAGCCATCCCCTACCATCTTCTCTCTCTTTTTCGAACTTGCTTTCTTAACATAAATGTTACCATTTGAAGAAGAAGAAGAGGAAGACGTCGATTTTGAAGAGCACAAACTGTCAACAGATTCATCATCATTTTTCTTAACAACCACTACTTGTTGTGCCAATCTATTAGTTAACTTAACACTACTTTTAGTCTTTATTTCCACTATATCTTTCTTCTTGTTGTTTTTCTTCAAATGATCATCATCTTCTTTAGCAACTCGGTTTCCAGCCAGTCCTAGTACCTTCCGTGGTTCGGCATCCAGATTTGTTGATATTGACAATGTTTGAAGCTGATCAGTTGGAGAAGACATTATTAGCACAATGCACCTCAAGAATAAGTATGTTATTTTTTTTGTTTATTGAGGAAATGTGTAATGTAGTTGAAAATGAGTACTAATTATGGAGAGATGAGCTAAAAATAGGTCATAAAGTGTATGATGATTTGTAAGATGAATTTAGAAAGTGGGGTTGGAATGAACGAAACCTCAAGTAACATATTGTTGATAATGACTTGTAATCCGAACGGTTGTATTATAAGGGCGGGCTTTTTTATTTTTTGTTCTGTGACTAGCTTCTTTAAAAATGAAATACTTATATCAAGTAATTAGTTATCGAGTTTTGAGATAAAATAAACATTAAAGTAAAATAAATAAAACAATCGATTTAAACCTGATATGTTCAAGTTAAAAAATTTCCTTGTTTCCGTATTTTTCAGATAAAGTTCATATGTTATGGTATATACCATTTTACATTAATAATGTAATGGACTTGATATTGATAATGATATAATGAAAGGATAAGGATGTAATTATATAAGTTAGTTGATGTGTAGCATTCGGTATTTGGTAAGTGGAGTGGAGGGAGGGGGTATCCTTTTACCGTTACGATAAAGTTAGTATAGAACAAAGCCCACCAAATAAAGTGAATACAACCAACGGCTATACGACTTTAGCTCGGCCCCTGATTCATTTAATTCTTTAATCTTTATGGCCCAACTAACTTTCTAAGCTTTAGATCAGTAAGCCCATTATCAACTTTTTATTCCAATCTATTATGATCATTATTTTAAAATAATAATTTAACAATAGTTAAATGTTCTAAAATTCAACAATAATTAGTCAATATTTGGTAAGGTATAGCATAATAAAGAATAAATTACCCAAATAGTTATATTTGAAAGTATATATTTAATTTTAGACATCTATAAATTTTTTCTACTCGTTTGGTCACAATATCCCTACCAACTAACATAAAGAGTGAGAAATACTAGTAGACTTGGCCAAAAATTGGAAATGTGGAACCTGTATTGACCAAGAACCGGATCCGGTTTAGAGCCGATTTTGGTCAACTTTTGACTAGTTCTTTTTTTTTTTTTTTTTTCAAGAACTAGAATTGAACCGATTTATAACGGGTAAGGAAGCGATTTTTGGGACTGAAAATTGGAACCGGTTCCAAACCGGCAGGTCTTCAAGAACCGGAACCAGTTCCTCAAGAATCGATTTTTTTTTTTATTTTGATTTCCTCAATAGTGTTTTTGGAACCGGTTTTTTTCCCATGTCTAAATGCTAGTAGCTATTCAAAACATGACAAGTATGACTGTTCGACTTCACATATTATTTTTTGTAAATGTTATTTTGGTTGTAGCAAGACAAATGCTTTAATAGTTCTCAAGTATATTCTTAAGATATATGTGGATTTTAGTAAATAAGAATTAGAATTATTTTTGCTTTTTGTACCGGGATAAATATATAAGATACTAAAAATTCGAGATTGCAACTAACCATAGATTAAAAACAACCAACTCCAAACCACTTCAACATGAAAGAATTTGATTTATGAAACAAATTGTTGTGTATGGTTCAATTTTATCTTTATATTTTAACTGCTTTTCTAACCGACTTGGAATATGTTTCATGCAAACCAACCAACCAATTTTGGTTTGGTCTTCGCTTGGTTCTGGATTTTGCTAATTTATTCGAAGATATAACTTTTTCAGATGAAATGTGTGTAACGAGTATCTTAAGAGCACTAGTGAAAAAAACATTTTAATACAACAAAAAATCAGTAGATTACGTTAAGTTTAAGATGAATATTTCATTTTGTTCAACAATGGAACCACAAACAATGTTGAACCAATTGATTTACCAACATGGTGTGTTGTAGAACAAGGCAAATTAAGAAAGAAAATATATCTAGGTTTGGCTTGATTTGATTAGATTTGTTTGGTACTGTATTTCTAGAATTGGTTTACTTTTGTTTGGTCCAACCTAACATCCATATGTACAAGTTTTTAATGTTACTTTGATTCATTACAAATCTACTTCCAACATCTAACAACATTGTGTAGTGAAGGAGCCTTGCAAATACATAGATTCAGATATGACCAAAAGAACAAAATTAGTTTATATAGACAAACTGATAAACATGAAGTACCATATGAACCTCAACCTGTTTTTTCTCTCTTTTCAGCTCATATTGTACTTCAAGATGATTATTTGCAACAAAAACAAGATTATATCAGATTTATGCTAAAATCTTAAATAAAAACTTTAGTCGTCTAAACTCATACAAATACCAACAAACCTTGATGATGAACCAACCCAATTTCTTTCCCACACGTTTAACTTTGTCAAATGACACAGTCAAATTGTCACTGTTATGCAAAATCAATATCTTGAAACACCAAATACAAAACAAAAAAATTTATGCGCAGCTAAAAGTAACAAAATATAAAGATTCATATACTTTTATTTCAATCAATCAATAATCACCATCCACCCCAAATAAATCAAACAATTTAACAAGATAACCAATTCTTATGAGTACTAATAACCGCGGACACCATCCCGGCGGACGCCATCAACAAAGGCCCCGACAACCTCCCTTTACCATCACGAACATCCGCGACAGCCATCAACCCATCCGCGACATCTTGGACTAGCGACAACCATTTCAGCCTCATTTTTTCCCTCAATTTCTTCAACTTATCATTTTCAACATCCACCCCATCCCCTCTCAACACCCTAATCTCAATCCCCGTTACCAAACACTCCTCATCTTTTTTCAAGTTCTTTAAGTCCCTTATTTTAAAACTAATACTCCCTAAATAACCAATAAGTTCAGCCCACGCGCTTACTAACTGCATAGTTCGCGCGTGGGCTGGACTTAGTCCAATAAGTCCAGATTTTGTTAACCATACTATTTGTTCAACAAAGTAATATAAACCCTCGCCCCCGTAGGCGAGGGTTGCAAAAATAATGTCTCGTGGGCTTTTAAGTTGGGCTGAGCGGAAAGCGTTTACGTCTTGGATGAACTTGCCGAGACGGAACGCTTTTCGACTTAGCCCAACGTTGGATTCGAAGGTTTTGAGACGTTGGTGGAACGGGTGGGTTGTCGGGATGGTGTTTGATGATAAGATGATTTTGGAGGCGTAACGGGTTATTTTTAGGAGCTTGTCGATACCGTCGCGTTTGGCTAGGTATGATTCCAGGTGGGTTAGGAAGTCTCGGTTGTTGATGGGTTTGGTTGGTGGGTTTGGGTTGGGTTTGATTAGTGATGATGTGAGGTTTGATGGGTCGGGTTCCATGGTGGCGAGGGAAGTTTGTGATTGATTTGGGGATCGGTGAAGCCGGAAATGGGAATGGTATTTTACTTTGTAATGAGATTCTTGGGATTCAGTCTTGATAAGTGTGCCGACTAATTTTTTTTTGTTTTGTTTTTTCTTTTTTTAACACCAACTTTTTTTCTTTTTAAAGGTAAACATCATATTGCGAGGGCCAAAAACATTTACATAACATTAAAGAAATGGATCCCATTTCTTGACCTATTATCACACCTTATAATTTTGAGAATTTTTTTCTGAAAAAACCGTCGGATTGGAGAAACTTTGTTCGGTTCCTAACAATTTAAGTGTATCAACACGCGCCAACTAATGTTTAATTTACGGATTTTATAAGTAATCAATAAATTAATTACACTAATTTTTATAAACGTTAATTACTGGTCAATTTTTCATTATACAGTTATAAACGAAAAAACATCAGATTCGAGTAATTTTGTTGTCTCAGGTTTCATATTAGACATTCGAGTTAGTTTAAGATTAAAATAGTTTGTCGTTAAATAAGTAAAAATAAAAAATAAAGCTGTAGAAATTATGTAGTTAACAAAGCGGTATGAACGTGAACATGATAAAAAAATATTCTGAACACTTTATATGGCATATCTATAATACCTTATAAAGATGAATTTTTCCTTTTAAAATCTTAAAAGATGAATTGATATGCTCAAAATATTTCTCTTCATTATATATTAATTTAAACATTTCCATCGAATATACCTATACTAGCCTTAATGAAATACTCAATTAACAACAATCCCTCAATCCTTAAAATAACTACATTATCTTCTTTTAACATTAATTACTTTTACATTTATCACCATTATTGTCGCCCCACCACCCTTCACCGTCACTGTTTCCAACACCACCGCCACCGCATGTCGCCACCATCGCCGTCATCCGTTGCCGTCACCGCTGCCATCCGTCGCCGCCACCATCCCCACGCCGCTATCACCATCGTCGCCGTATTATGCAGGCATATAACTCGTATTTATATATGATTAGGAACTGAAATATGGTTAACCAAATGAAAGTATATAGATGATTAGGAATTTGAAATATGGTTAACCAAATGAAAGTATAGCTGGATCATGGAGCAAATCAACAAGTATATAGAAAAAATGACAACCGGCATCATAATCAAAATTCTCAAACACAAACTTCCCCACCTACATTACAGAATTCCAAATATCCACTCTTTGTAATTGTAATATATGATCATGTCACACAAATTTCCTCAAAACAAACAAAAAATACACATGGCATGCAACAAAAACATAATCAAATACCATAATTATTAGGGTCTTTCATATATGGATTCACAAGACAATAATGGCGCACAAACCCAAACACATCATCATGATCAATCCAATCTTGAAGATGGTCGACACACCACCACCAATGTCGACAATAGCCCCTTTATCATCACCTCCCCGGACGATATCCAAGAACTTCATAACAAATACGCTCCATACGCACGTCATGATATGTATGGAACAATGGGACGTGGAAAACTACCTTGGACACAAAAAATTCGGCTTGCAATTGCAGTCATTGTATTGTTTCCGTTGCGTGTGGTTGTGGGCACATTGGTTGTTGTGTTGTATTATTTGATATGTAAGGCTTGTACTCTTTTTAAGGTTCCTAATAGAGAGGAAGATAATGATCAGGAAGATTATGCTCATATGGGTGGTTTTAGGAGAAAAATTATTTGTTGGTTTGGGAGACTTCTTTCTAGAGCATTGCTTTTTGTTTTTGGGTTTTATTGGATTAAAGAGAGCATTAGGAATCCGGATATTGATAACAAATTCGACAATGAGGTAGTTTTATATTAGTATTAGTATTTGTATATATATTTGTACGATTAGTTAGTTGTAAATGTTGGTTTAAGTTATGGACTAACTGCACCAAAATGTATCTAACTTATTGGTGTTGTGTATAACCGATTTCTAAACGTCTGTTGTGCATTCCAGACTTTCAATTCACTGATATTGTACAACTAGTATTTTTCTTTTTTCTTTTTTTTGACGCGACAACCATATACTGTAACTTCTTACAACATCCTAACTGATAAGAGGGTCACAAATATAAATTAGCAATGTTCAATACACATAATAAAGAGTTTGGCTTTCGGATACACAAAATAGCAAAATGTGACTAGTTGGATACATGTTGGTCCACTTTGCCCTTAGTTTACTACTTTGTAAATATAACAGTGGCAAGTTTTGAATTATGGAACGAAAAAGTAGGAAAATTTGGTTTTGAAAGATACATCTTATATGATTTCCTTTTAGTGGCATAAGAGTATTTTCTTAGGCTGATTGTCATATCCCTAAAATAAACTTATTGGTGTAATATTTTACCTTGATTTGTTTCAATGATCAGATGGATGCGAATGGAGAATCTAAAGTAACTGAAAGACCTGGAGTAATTATATCAAATCATGTTTCGCATTTGGATATTTTGTACCATATGTCTTCTTCATTTCCAAGCTTCGTTGCCAAGGTTAGATGTTAGTTTGAAGCTATAAGATTGGAAATATTATAGAATGTATATTCAAAGGTATGACTGACATGTTTTCCTTTCTGTTTGATGTCATTGCTGAAGAAATCAGTGAGCGAACTTCCTCTTATTGGCCTTATCAGGTTGGTTTGAAACTTCGAATTACAATTTAGGATAATGTACCATACATGACATTAGAAATGCTCTTCTTGTATGAAAGTATATGTTTTTTCTCCAGCTAAGGAGTGGTATTTGTTGTTTATGCAAAACAACTCCTTTATCTTAGTTGTACTCTTATGATTTTTTTAATAAGGTGTTTGTTGGAATTTTAGACCTCCCAACAAAACCTCAGTTAACCGTTGACTCTTGTTAAGCTTGGATAGCTTAACAAAATTAATCGAACTCCTAAGTAAATAAACCAAACACCACGATTATGCTTAAGCTGCTTAAATTAAATCCTCCTAGTAGTTAATGTGAGCACAATAAAGAAACCAAGCACCTTACTTAATCGATCAGGAGATAAGCACACATAATTCCTATTGGTAGTCAACAATTGTAAGCTATGAAATACTCTAACCAATCACCAACAATGAGAATTAACCCTTCTTTTGTTTGCTGTATATTTCGACCAACTCACACAAGAAGAAACCGGACAATATTTGAGATAGAGAGACCCGAATAAACCCTTTGTTTATTAACCAAAGCAATTCGGCCTTTTTGATGGTACAATACATTGGCTCCCCCTCCTCTATTTATATAGAGGAGGGGATATCCTAGGAGGTTTCCTAGTCTAATTACAACTCGACTTATTACGTTAAACTAGACATTCCATATTAGTCGTTTACTTGACTTGCAATCCAAGTAAAACCCGACTTTAAATAGTTAATCTAGTCTAACTCGAATTAACATTAACCTACATGTCTAAATTAACTAATATATTATACAATCTCCACTATTAGCTAATTTCATGTAGCTTCAACCGACTCAATTCCTCACCTCTCGACCAACGCGAGCCCTTGGATCTGAAAAAAAACCTTCTAGTCTTGTCCATCCCATCACACGTCTAGATTCCCTTGATTGCTTCCATAGATGCCCATCTCCAGTCTTGTCCTGGTCTTTCCATCCACTTCCAATCAATCCCATGTAGTCTTTGTATCTCCGTGTTTATTCCAGAAGTCTTTATCTCGAGTTTACCTTCTGTTTTTCCACGTCACTAGCCGCTACATCAATACTTGTTTTCCTAGACTGTGTAAACGTCACCACTTGCTTTCCTCGTCTATTCAAAGCAAGTTGATCTCGACCACCTTGAGATGCTTTTCGCTCGACCCTACCACCTTGATCATTCTTCAACTCATGACTAACCTTAGGTAGCTCCACCTCAAGCTGAACACGTTTGTTACCGCGTACACCCTAAACTCTTGTATCATTAACCTGTACACCAAACGCTAGTGCCTTACCATCCAATGTATACACATTGTTTTTCTCCAGATTTCCAGTTAGCACAACCTGCGAATCCTTGATCACTTGTAACCTGCCGTCTAGCATCTTCACAATATGTCCACTCCTATCTAGAGTGCCTAAAGAAATTATATTTCTTTTCAAATTAGGAACAAACTTAACTTGATCAAGAATACAACTTGTACCATCACCCATCTGCATCACCACTCGTCCCATCCCTATAACTCTGCATGGTCTATCATCACCCAACCCAACTGTCCCACCCCTAGGAAACTTTTCAAAGTCAAATAAATAATCTCTTCTTGGCGTCATGTGATACGACCCCCCTGAATCCATAACCCATTCAGATTTCGTGTCACCGCTCACAGCCGTCAAGACCTCTGCTCCCTCATCCTCATCGGAATCTTGATCTAGATAAGTCTTTTTCTGAGCACCATCTGACTTCGTCTTCTTCTGTGGACAATATCTTTTCAGGTGACCCTCCGAGTGACAGATGAAGCACTTCAACACAAACTCTTCCCTTGCTTTTGACCTCGAGCTGCTTCCGGATTGATACCTATCTCGATGCTCCACCTTGCCCTGAGCAACCAATCCATCCCCACTATCCTCCTTGAAGTCAGTTCTCCTTTTCAACTCTCTTGAATTCAAAGCTGCAAGAACATCCTCCACAGATAACTCCTCACGTCCATATAATAACGTGTCAACAAAATGGTCATAGGATTGAGGTAAGGATGTGAGTAGAATAAGAGCTTGATCCTTTTCATCAATCTCGATCTCGATATTCTCCAAGTCTAGAATTAATTTGTTGAAGTCGTCTATATGATCACTCAGCTTTTTACCCGAGCTCATATAAAACGTGTACAATCTCTTCTTCAGATATAACCGGTTTGCCAAGGACTTCGTCATATACAAGCTCTCTAACTTCGCCCACATACCCGCTGCCGTTGTCTCTTTTGCGACCTCTCTAAGAACCCGATCACCCAGACAAAGAATAATAGCGCTATGAGCTTTTTCAAGCATACTTGACTTCTCCTTATCCGATAATCCCGCCGGCAACTTTGCTTCACCTTCTAGGGCCTCCGCAATACCTTGCTGCACAAGCAATGCACGCATCTTTACCCTCCAAAGCCCAAAGTTGTTCTTCCCATCAAACTTCTCTATCTCAAACTTTGTGAATGTCATAACCCGATGTTTTTCCCAAGCTTAAGAACCTGGCTCTGATACCACTTGTTGGAATTTTAGACCTCCCAACAAAACCTCAGTTAACCGTTGACTCTTGTTAAGCTTGGATAGCTTAACAAAATTAATCGAACTCCTAAGTAAATAAACCAAACACCACGATTATGCTTAAGCTGCTTAAATTAAAATCCTCCTAGTAGTTAATGTGAGCACAATAAAGAAATCAAGCACCTCACTTAATCGATCTGGAGCTAAGCACACATAATTCCTATTGGTAGTCAACAATTGTAAGCTATGAAACTAACTCTAACCAATCACCAACCAATGAGAATTAACCCTTCTTTTGGTTGCTGTATATTTCGACCAACTCACACAAGAAGAAACCGGACAATATTTGAGATAGAGAGACCCGAATAAACCCTTTGTTTATTAACCAAAGCAATTCGGCCTTTTTGATGGTACAATACATCGGCTCCCCCCTCCTCTATTTATATAGAGGATGGGATATCCTAGGAGGTTTCCTAGTCTAATTACAACTCGACTTATTACCTTAAACTAGACATTCCATATTAGTCGTTTACTTGACTTGCAATCCAAGTAAAACCCGCCTTTACATATTTAATCTAGTCTAACTCGAATTGACATTTAACCTACATGTCTAAATTAACTAATATATTTTACAATCAATATGGTCACTCAGATAACTTAAAGGAAGTCAAATAATACATACATTTTCCTTCGTTGGGATAGAATTTGCAGAATCGTAGGAGCAAACTGACTAGAGAGTAGAGACCTAATGGAAGCTTAATTGTTGATGAAGGTTTACCTATGGGGCCAATGTTTGTGAAGAACTTTAGGGTCCTAGTCTGAGTATGGAAATGGGAATTTTCTTTTCTAAGAACATCTAATAGGATACAGTAGTGTAAATGGATAATATATGAGACAATCAGAAAACACATTTCATGATCCCCTCTTTTGCTTCTACGCATAAATTTTTGGGCTGTTGTTTTGTTTAGCAAATGCAAGTTGGCATTAGGACATAAGCTCATTCCTTTTGTACTTGTTTATCAACACTTCTACAGTTTCTTTTATATGCAAGTAGTTCTCTTCTTTTATCATTCTAGTTTGCAATGATTTAACAGGTTATTTCACTGGATTGACTTATTTATGTTTTTCAGCAAGTGCCTTGGCTGTATTTTTGTTCAGCGGGAGCCAAAATCATCAGATTTCAAGGGTGTTTCAGGTACTTATATGTGCACCTGTATGCTAGTTACACTCGGATTATATTCGTTTCTAAGTACAATTTTGGGCTGTTTAGTTAGTGCATATATCAGCTTTTTCTTGTTGGCTTGGTTAGAACTTAAATACACATTTGTATATAGGCATACATATACACATCATTTCCTTAAGTATAGTAACTACATAGTATTAGTATCCCTTTTCCTCATGAAATTGTTTCTTGCAGGTGTCGTGAATGACAGAATAAACGAATCTCTTCAGGATAAGTCTGCACCTATGGTGATGCTTTTTCCAGGTTAACATTTAATCGTCTTTCTCTGGCCTTGGTGATTGCTTTAGTCTCTTTTGGTTGTATAATCTGATTTATTGTTTTTATACAGAAGGAACAACTACAAATGGAGACTATATACTTCCATTTAAAACGGGGGCCTTTTTGTCTAAGGCCCCTGTTCTCCCTGTTATCTTGAGATACCCATATCAGAAGTTTAGCCCAGCGTGGGATACCATAACTGGGGTGAGTGTTAATAAATATAATTAAAGATGGATAACTTGAGTAAAATATATTGCATTACTTAAATATGGCTTTTACTCAACTAATGTTCGATTTGCAGACACGCCATGTGATCTTGCTGTTGTGTCAATTTGTAAATTATATTACAGTAACAAGGTTACCGCTCTATCACCCTTCACAAGAAGAGAAAGAAAATCCAAAATTATATGCGGAAAATGTAAGGAGATTGATGGCTCGTGAGGTATGCTTATATATTTATTCGAGTTACCAGCTACAATTAATTATGTATGCCTTGGTAGATATATATGTGTAACTAGTTATCAAGATTTGCCCATTTGTTATCTACTGTAGTTAGCTTTTATGCATAAATATTCATATTAGTCGAAGTAAACTTTCTGTACGAACTTCAAATTTGATATTCAAATGTTAAGACCTGAAAAAACATTTATCTGTTTGTAGCACTTGGAAAACCTTATTGCCATCACCTAATTTTCTGAAATATATGAAAAATCTGTAACGTACTCCTTCGAGCGTTTGAAAGATACAGTACATATGAGTTATGTTAACACCATTTAACTTGTCTTGTACCACAGAGTGAAATTCTATGCTAATATGATCTTATCATAAATTTGGATGGCCCAAGTGTTTGACCTTTAATTTTTATTTATGGGTAAGGAATTGACCCGTTATTTTATACACACGGACAAGTAGACTTTACCGATAACACTGCATACTAAACACACACATCTTTATGTGAATTTAACAAAAAAGGTTGGTTTAGAACTGCCAACCATAAACTGAGTACCTTTTTTGACCCAGACTGGCCATCCAATTCGGAGAGCTTCATACAACATGATTTTGATTTTAGGAAAATATATGTGTATGCTGCCCAAGTGTTTGACCTTTAATTTTTATTTCTGGGTAAGGAATTGAGCCGTTATTTTATACACACGAACAAGTAGACTTTACCGATAACACTGCATACTAAACACACACATCTTTATGTGAATTTAACAAAAAAGTTTGGTTCAGAACTGCCAACCATAAATTGAGTACCTTTTTTGACCCAGACTGGCCATCCAATTCGGAGAGCTTCAAACAACATGATTTTGATTTTAGGAAAATATATGTGTATGCTTCCTAAGTTTCACATCAAATAGCACTTTGTTGATACAGGGATATATGTCTTTACAAAAAATTTAAGGGTATTTTCTTCATTAGGGATAGGCCAGATTTGATATAAACGAAACTTTATTTTCCAGTTTGGTTTCCTGCGCACGTTAGCCTTACTTATCTAATTCCAATTGCTATCTGATATAATGTTTGGTGATGTGCTCAGGGGAACGTAAAGATGTCAGATATTGGATTGGCAGAGAAGCGAGTATATCACACAGCTGTCCACGGTGAGCCTACTGTTTTTCATGCTAAAGTAAATCTGTTTAGTAGGTTTTTCATTGGTAGCTTCCCTATATGATAATAGTAATACTATATAGTTCCTATATTTAGGAAGTTGTGTATACAAGGGTAGATACGAATCATACGATAACCCGTCCCCTAAATTCTCATGAAACCATATCAGATTGGTTGTTTTGTTAATTAGTGAATATGAAGCCTTCTCCTTTGTGTTTATGCAGGTTTGTTTACTTAGAAAAAAACTCGGTAACTTTACGTGAAAATCCATCTATAATTCTCTTGGGCAGAAAGAAAGAAAAAGGAATAATAATATGCTTCCTACTCTTTAAAAATGTAAAATGTATGTATGGAAGCAGAGAACTGGGGAAATGGTGCATTGTTGAACATGATGATCCTGTTTCCGCTTCTTATATCTACTGACTGCTACTGAGGGTAACTTAAATAGGAGTTAGTTTTCCTGACATTAACAAAAATGTGTTGTTTTCATAATTTGCTTATATTTAGGATTTTTTTAGAGTTTTTATATTGTTCTGTAGTTTTTATTGATAAATGAAAAATTGTAACAAGTTTCGGTTATGTGTTAATGCTTGTCTTTAGTTTTTTGTTTTCTAGTAATAAGAGAGTTGGTTACATACATGTATAGAATATTATCGGTTAAACTCACAATTTTTCTCTGTTCAGAGTTAATCAGAAATGGCGGGTCGTTTTGACTCGAATGTATGGACCTAGCTAGGTAGGGAGGTGATTTTTACACGGAAGCTTTTGATTAATATACATAAATTTAATTCTAAAGACAAAAATACCCCTGACTTATTTTAGTACGTTATTTTTTTTTGTCAATGTTGTTGAACTAAATTAATGCCTACCACTTCAATCATATTAAGATTCAAGATTTATATTTTATCAAATAATCAAATGTAGGAAAGGATTTACTTATTTTTCATATTCAATATATTTGATTTAACTGTGTCGTATGTGTTGTATATTGCTTTCTTTTGTGATGACTGAATGTGACTCTGCCATCACACTTGGAGATCGATCTTACTGGTATTTCATTGACTCTGTCTTTTATTATTCTTTGCTTCTTATGGGTGTGAGTTTTACAACTTTATAAACTCCACTTCTTTTGATTTTAAATATTATAGTAACGATAATGTTACGGATCACCAAAAAACATTTCCCATTAAATATGAAAGATTTAACCAAGGTAGATAAATGAGATGAACTTTCTTTAGAGATGTTTTCATCTGGAGCAAAATCCGAAAACCTTCTGTACTTATGATGCAAATGGCTTTTCAAATTGGAAATATGTAAATTCAGTTATGGGGAAGGCGTTGAAGACTTTGATAGAAGATACATGTTCACCAAATAGTCCGAATCATTGGATGTTGATATGATGGTAGTGAAGCATTAGTTTTTTTTTGGAAAGGACAGTAAAGCATTAGTTATCATCAACAACATTAACAACGAAAGAAAGTAATATACTAAATAATGCTAAGGGTATTATTGTCTTTAAAAATAATTGTATGTGTATGAATAAAATATTGTCGTGTAAAAATCACCTCCCAACTGGGTATCCATGACTGTACCCAGCCTCAAGATATACTTACCTAAAAAGATTTTGAAACCAAAATATATGTTTATCAAATGTTATACACAAAGTTTTAATGACACAAGAAGCTACGGTACAACAAAGTTTTAATGACACAAGAAGCTACGGTACAACATAGAAATTCAATAGAAGAATTCAATCAATTTATACATCTGCTCATTAATTCAGGATTTAAAAGAGTAGATTATTTTAGAGAAAGCTCGGCTCGTTTCAAGTCTTATGAGTAAAACTCGAACTTTACGTGTGAGTAATTTTATAGATCCGACCTTGGGTAGTTTATAAAATAAATTTATTATTTTAATCATGTTGATTTTGTACATCATCAATTTTTAAACAGATTCAACTATCGTTGCAGTATTTTCTTCACGAAGTATCTTTTATTGTCAGACAGAAGAAATAAAATAAAATAGATCATGTTAAGACAAACCACTACTATTTGTATGGGTATTAACCTAAAACTAATAAAAGTAGAAGATAATTTTATAAAAAAATTTACCTAAATTAATTATTTATGAAATAATTTTTAGTTTTCACAGTATATATTTTTGGGTTTATCATACATCTCACTTTGAAAAAAAAAAAAAAAAAAAAAAAAAACATACGGAAGACAAATGAGATACTTATAATTCTCTCTCTTTTTTGGTTAAAACAGTGAAATCTGATTTAAATAAATTGAAAGAAAGAACGAAAGAAAGAAAGAAAGAAAGAAAGAGAGAAATCGAATGGATATCGATCATCTATACGAACCACCATACACAAACTACATCAATCTTGGGGATGATATCAGGCCTCTGCGTGCCTATTTCTTCTTTTCGATTCGTGTGAATGAACTTAACCTTGATACCGATATCATCACACAATTGTTGCGATATCAACATATTCTTCCCAGCCCATATACATGGTATGTACCTGATCAATACTTGGCAATCATTGTGAATGCTATCGAACTCTCAAACTACGTAAATCAGTCACCGCTGATGCAGCTACATATGATTCAAGAAGAAGATGATGATATTGTTTATCCATATATCCATGTGGAGCCTCTTGATGAAAATCTCGTATTAAGGGTATTCAATATGGAAGGTTTTCAACAAGAAACGGAGAGTACTGTTTTAACAAAAGAGGTGATTGCGAAATATCTGAAAGTAACAAATTACTTTCAAGAAGAGGAAGAGGGTGAAGTATGTGCTATATGTCAAGTTGAGTTTGAAAAGAATGATGAAGTTGGGGAGTTGCAATGCAAGCATCGATACCACCCGAATTGCATCAAGGATTGGCTAGTTCGGAAGAATGTATGTCCTCTTTGTATGGGTCAGGCTTTGGCAATATAGGCTACAGAATTCTGAAACAACACATTGTGTGCAGGCTGCTCGCAACTAATATCGAAAAACTCATGATTGATTGGATCATTCGCCATTGTGATTATTCTTGATGTAACTTTCTCAAGAGCTTGTATGGGACATTGGGACTACATCAAACACACTACGGAGTGAAAACTGATGGCACTACCTCTATGGTTTGGGTTCTTTCTCTTGTTTGGGTTCTGTGTAATTGGCATCATCATTTTTGTAGTCCTTAGTTGAAGTCTTGGGAGAAATCTAGAAGCTGTAATTTTGTTTATTTCTAGGTTTGTAATTATATACTTAGGCTTCTTCGGCCTTATTAGTACCATTCTCTCGGCGTAACTTTTTGTGAGCGGACTGGGCTATAAAGGGTCACAAGTTTGAATATGTTTCCAAATGCTGGTATCAAATGCTTGCAGAAAAGTCAGTACTCACCTGAGTTAAGCACCATGGAGTTAGGGTTTTTCTATCATTCTAAACCCATTGCTAGATAATTTTCGACTTTGTCAAGGATTGATCATTATCTACAGATATTTGAAGCGACTATCTTACGCATATGTGAGACTTGCACATGGCCTTATACTACCAAACAATTACAGGTTCAATGGTGTATATAACTATCAAACACAACCATCTCCACAACTTCCTTATGTAACTATGATACTAGAAGCCCACGATTATGATTCAGATCTAATTTAGTAACGATCAATGCTCAAGTTGCATGTCTGATGAAACTGTGATAGAATCAGTTTGATATGGGTCATTATAATGACAGTTGTCAACAAGTTTACTTTGATACAGAAGAGGATGAAGTTAAGAGTTATTCTGTCAAGTTGAGTTTGAAAAATATGAAAGGATCAGCGAGCTTCAATGAATGCATCGATACGACGATACCATGTGAAAACTATACTCCCTTTGCAAGAGTCGAGCTTTGGCAGACAAAGTCCTCACAGAATTCTTAAACAGGGTAGTTCTTATTTCTGTAATATTAGGTCGCTTTGTACTAATTTTAATCTTAAATTTCTATAAATCTCTACATTAACCTCTTACAGAAGCTGCACTTAATGTATCTATTACATGCTACTACCAACATAAAAATTAAATCATTTGACTATATATGTAAAGACAATCACTTAGATTATACGCTAGCAAAAATGCAGCAAGAAATCTAAGAAAGCCGAATCTCACTAAATATAACAAGGTTGGAACAAAACACCAACGTATAACATTTATAGCATCGTTTTTTGTTTAAGAAAATTGTTACAAAGAAAATACACAGGTTAAATATAAAAGTTACCCTTACGGCGGCCTTGCCCCATTTAATATAATGATGCAAGAATGCCTAACTTATCTACTGCATATACCACCATTCTTCTCCCTAGGTCTTGCTTCATTTAACTTGATGTAATAAACCTACTCATAAGCTAACATACACTCAGCAACCGCTTATTTACGAGATTCCAGAGCATACAAAGAAGAAATAAAATACGAAATGGACATTCTTTAAGCAACGAAATATTCCATTATTTTACCCGTCATTTAGCACCACAGTTCTGGATCGCCTTAATTCCCAAGGCCGTAAGCAACCCTTTAATGGAGATTGTAGAAGCAAAGAAGAAACCGACAATTGTCTTTGCCTTGATGATAGGAAACTAAAGCTACTATTGCTTCTAAGCTTTTGTTTCTCGTTCTCGTATGGTACAAAATGAGGATCGTGTTGCACAGCTGAAACTCTAAGGGCTTCTGGTAAAACACAGCTAAATATTGAACCTGAAAATATAGACATCAATCAAATATCTAGAGGTGGCAATATGGGCGGGTTGGGCAAGTAAGATAATGGGTCAAACAGGTAGAGTAGATATGAGTAAAAATTTCTATTTTGTTAACCACGATTAGAATAAAAATTAGTGTTACGTTAATATCAGTAATCCAAGCTTTGAACACAATATTTAGATGATTGTATGATTTGTAAATTAAAATGGTCAAAGTACCTGTTTGACCCGTTTCCCAATTTACCAAAACATTCAAATTTACCCCTTGCCCATCCCATCCGTAAGTACAAGGATTACAATATCCGCTCTGTTCATCTCATTGCTATCACTAAAAGAATAAGCATGCACAAAATGTTACCGAGTTTAGCAAGTCGATTAACCCATCCTGGGATTCGCTTCCCTGTTAAGTTGTAACAGATGTCGTTGCAGAAATGGTTGCAGTTTTTGACAATAAGATGATACGTGTCACCATAGTAGTTAGCAGCATGATGTTCCATGAACTCTCTGACCTGGACTGGGTCCAGACACGTAGTCCCAATTAAAATTGACCTCCTAAACTTAAACCCCGGGCATTGCCTAGGTTCAACCTCAAAGACACCACTACTCGGATAGTCATGAGCACCAAATGCATATTCTATACCATGAACTGTCAATGAAAATTATATTAAATTACTTGAACTGTTGATGAGTACATAATTAGTTAATTTAAATTACAAAATAAAAAGACACAAGACTCGTTACCTTCCACACCGGAATGAAAGATGCCAAATCCAGCCCAGTAAGCATAGCCGTTTATGGGTGTTAAATCATACACATTGAGATAAACCGGCGACTTTCCTGGCCCATATCCAGATTTAACTTTTGGGAATAAACAAAAGCAAGGCGTTGATTTTCCTTTCAAACTAAATGATGACACTTTAGAAGTTACTCCCTTCTTGGTAACAAATTTCATCGTGCACCAACACGTGTATGCTGAAGTCAGTCAGTACAAGCCATCCTATAAATGTAAACATATATCAGTAACATATTTTAGTAATCAGTAATGAGTTTATATATAGAGAGATTAATGGCTTGTTAGGTTAGTCTTTACAGCATAGGTAAGACTTAGACCTTAAAAATCTTGATGGCCCACCAACATTATACAAAAAGACTCAGACCATCAAGTGAAAAACAGAAAGTGGATTAATGATTGTCTTTCTAAGATGACAAAATATAACTGGCATCAGTACAGTACCTAATATGAAGCAGAAGATAGGGGGGCCTAACTAATTTATAAGCAACTACACCAAAATTATCAGTACAATGGTAAATGAAGCAAATAACTCTTATTCCTTTTTTTAAAAACTCATATTTTTATCTAATTACAGCTCAAAGATGCAATATTATTTTTTACTCGTCTTGATCCTTTGACAGGATCCTTCTGCTGCCGCCTTTAGCGTTCTATTAATTAATATGCAGTGATTACATATGTCTATAAATAAAGACCGTCTTTATTCTTTAGTTTGATATCTAAATTCTTAGTTTAATCAAAACATCATATTCACACAAAGGGCCTTTTCATAAGATATAGGTAGGTGGGAAATATTATAGAAATTCCAGTGTACAATTAAGGTAGGTAGACATAGTCCATAGAACATCAAGTTTTCCATATTCCAACTCTAAAATTAGTGAATTTAGAAATCGATTCTACATACATGGTCAGTCACAACAACAAGCACAATAGTAAACGACACCGCACGATAAACTAGCTCTCGGGGTTCATGCAAAACATCAACTCCACATGACACGAGCAAACTTATATGCTTCTAGCTAGACATAATGTTAATTGCATGTTCCAAAACTTAACTTGTTGCACTACTTTTTCATCAAAAAGGCATCATAATAATTGCGCATCTTTTTGCTAATCTTTAACTGTAATTCAACAGAACTAGTGCAAGTAGACTTCCTTACCATCCAAAATATCAATTGCCTAACGAATCTTCAAAAAGTGAAAAACATATTTGTAAGTAACAGACCTGTTTAAAATACAGAAGAAAAAAAAAAACAAAAAAACATGAGCTTGACATATAACACTTTTTTTCTACCAAGACTCAATTATATACTATACAGGTATAGATATATAAAATCTGGCAAGACACTGGGGGATTAAGCCCCTGATTTTTAAAGGCCCTACTTCAGTATACCAAAAGCACGTTTTTAACCCAAAAAAGAAGTTTAAGTCAATTTTCTGTGGGTCTCTTTTTAACTTTTTTTGAAGTGAGTTGTAAGAAAACTTATATTCACAATTCATAAATTTTAAAACTTCAGGGTAAAAATTTGATACAGTTGAGAATAAATCTACCGTTACAGGGAAAAAAAAAATTGCTTAACATTTACAGCAGTGGTATGTCAGATCTTAGTTATATTAATAAATAATTACAAAGACACAGCTGATAATGACACAAACAAAGAAACAAAAAAGAGAGGAAAGCAACAGTTAAGCATTAGAAGTAGTAACAAACGGATGAAGAAACTAGAATTCACTTTGAGAAAAGAAAAACTTACAGAGCATAACGGTAAAAGGGTGGTTTAATAATTGGTGTGTGAGAGAGGATTGTTGATCAGGTAATGAAATGATATGATTGGTGGAAATTTATATACAGTAAAGAAAAAGCTTTTCTAAGACTTGAGCCAAGTTGGTGTAGGAATTAGTATAAGTATGCTAGTGATGATGGTAGTGGAGAAGGAAGGAAGGAATGAAAGAGAGAAGAGGGTAAGGGAGGGTCAGGCTAAAGCTCTCATCAACCATGGAAAACACCACACCACACCACACTTGGTTTTATTATCTATCTATTTTTTCATTCATTTTATTTTTCACATTTGCAACCAATGGTCCACCTTTTTATAGCTACCTTTTTTCCACTCCACCAATATTATTATTATTGGAGTATGCTAGATTTTTATCCCGCGAGAAATTGCGGATCGATTTTAAAACAACGAAAGTTAACACTAAAATATATTAGCTATATATAATGTGAAAGTAATGAAATAGGATTAGATATAAACCGGACAAAGTAGTAGTTGTACATTAGATATTACAGATAGTAACAAAAGATATTAAGCCTGAGGGTTTGTTGTTGTTCCTGTCATTCTCAAAACATGAGAATGGATGAAAGCGTACCTATTTGTCAATGAAGTAAAACTGAGGGTTTGCTGTTGTTCTGGCCATTCTCAAAACAGCTTGATAGGCCATTTTAAGAATGTCAAGCCCTGCACCGAAGATAATATGGAGAATAAGGGTTCTACGGTGTTTATGTATCAGAAATAGACTTAATCACCATACAATAATAACATAAATGTTGAGTGGGACCTTCCAGCTCCAACAACTACAATCTTTTGATCTACAAAATCTGACAATGGCGGCCCTGTGCTCTAACAGTCCAAGCAATCCAGCTAATGCAACACCAGCAGTTCCCTAAAAGAAAATTTGAAATCTTATATGGTTTTTCCAAGAATAAAAGTAGAACATGATTCGTAGGTGCTAACCTGTATGTCGTCATTGAACATGCAGTACTTATTTTGGTATCTTTGAAGAGTTTCAAAAGCCCACCTGAATTGAAAATCTTCAAACTGATGCAACATAATTATTTAAAAAGGGAATCATACAAAACAATACTCCGTATAACATTAAAACTCATGAGGATATAAACCTGGATAATAGCTTTTGGCCAACGTGTATGAAGAGCTTCCATCAATTCATCAACTATTGATATATAGTCTTCTCCTTCCAACCTAAAGACTACAAGTAGAGTCTTTATATAGACTTTTTTCAAAAACAAACACGAGTTACTCTTGCTTTTTCCATTTGCACTACACAATCAAAATTTCAATCAAAATCCACACCAGCTATGTAGGATATAATCCAATCGAGCAGTACATCATTGCTACTTGCTACCCATGCCATCTGATAATTCAAAAGACAAGATTAGTCTCATGCTTATACTACTAACATTAGAGGACCTCCTACCAACACCCATTTTATGACTACCAATTAAGACAATCCCATATATTATTGTGTGCATAAATATTTAGTGGTCATTAACTAAGACAACTACAACCAATTCCATCTCAACACTATCCAACTTTTAAGTCAACATAAAACCATCCATTAATCCAACCTTCCAACCAAAAGCTCAACCATCTAACCAAATTAAAGGCAACTAAAACCAATTTAGATTATGAGAGTATAAAGAAAAACCATTAAGCTTAAATTATAATGAATGAAAGATCAATAACTTGATTAGATCTAGGATACAATCTTGCAGCTTACCTTGATCAAAACTTGAGTAACTTCCTCATAGCCAGTTACATATTCCTCAGTCGGATTCTTAACCTAAAACCCATATTTAGCCTCATCTTTTATCTACATGCATTTAGATGTTGCATTACAACCACAAACGAAGAGTAGACAGCAGAATCCAAGAAGTTCATTTACATGCATCAATAAACCAAAAATAAAAAAGTAATATCTACCTCAAGTTTTCTCTGTGTTGGATCCAGCAAATCACCAATTTGCTCATTGTATACCTGCAAAGAAAATTCGTTGGCATTTACTCAAATTGTATTGAGCTAAAATATATTATCTCCTACTGTAATTTCTTTTATTAATGCAAAGAAAATTCATTGTCATTGAAGTTGATTGAACTTTCTGTATCGAGCTTTCCAAAGTGTGCAACAGTGGATTCCACTACTCGGTTTGCATCTGTATCGAGCTTTACCCCTTCTGTATCGAGTTGTACCCATTTGTCACCTTCAATGGGCTTGTCAATGGAGTCCATATCTGCATTAATTTCATCAATGTTCTTATTAATCACCCACCTTTAGACCACCGCCTAATGATTCTCAGTGATTGGCAGCTAGACAGGTGGTACGGGTCAAAACGAAAACTTTTGGGTATAGATGTAGGTCAGATAATTCTGCTGCCTTGGAACACCTTTCATCCAAAAAAATTATATAGGTTTTAAATGATAAGATGAAATAAATGACTTACAAGAAGTAGATGATTATGCTTCCAAAAACTGGACCAATTTCCACCATCTCTTTAACATAAACAAAGTTACTTTGTGACAACTTCTACCAGCCTCAAATGACAGCTTACTAGGGCACATCAAGAGTTTTATTAATGTATGAATACAATAAGAAAGGGTTATATAAACACTTACATTAAACACAATGAACTTTAAAAAATCACAAACACCGAGGAACTTTTTATTCCATTCTGCAACTTATTCACATCCCTTTCCTGACGAATATGACAAACCTTTCAGTACTCAAAACAACCATCAAATAACACTCTTTCAGTACTCGAACTAGAAGTCCAAGATCAGGTCACATCGTCATCAACCCGATCGCAAATCCAAATATGACAAACCTTCTCCAAGAAAACAGTTTCATCAGGTATATAAGATTAGTATCCATTACACTTGTTAATAACAAAAATCACCCCCCACTTCTTCAAAACCTAACAGGTTTAATTAATTTTTGTTTATATCCAATACTACATGTTTAAGTTAAGAAGCTCACAATACCAAATACGTTTCAGGTCTACCCAAAACGCGCAAACAACAAATTTGACACCTATAGTGTGAAAACTGTACAACATGTCGTTTAACAGAAACAAATTGATTGTGTGTGAACCAGATTGGCTCACTCATTTTAAAATGGCCTGGTCTAGGTATACACCACTTATTATGTGAATTAGATCTTTGAGGTTCTAGTGCAATGATATACCTGGGCTGCCCCAAAACATAATCCAACAGTCATAATCCAGATGTCATAAACCTAAAAAATTGATAACTTGACCCACCCCTAAGAATCATATATAGCTAAAACAAAAATATGCTCAAGAAAAACACTAAAACGTATTTGCAATAATAAAATGAATAGAAGATGATTTGAATATCTGGCGGATTATATTTAAACAATATTGGTGCGGAAGAGTAATATACCTTCCAACAACAACAGCCAAATCACCTCTCATAGCTTCTGGCTTACGTATATGTGGCTACAATAAGTTTACGACCATATTAATTACACCTCCTTCCAAATCTGTATAAGAAGTATAGTTTGAAACTATATAAGTAATAGTTGTTGCAATCTACTTCATAACATGGTGTTTCAAGTGAACAGCCACAACAGCAAAAACTATAGAAAAAACTAAATATACCTCCGACATGTCCCCCTGCTTCTTCCATTTTACGAACAACTATCCAAAAAATTAGCTTTGATAATCATCTTCGTCAAAATCCCTAATTTCAAACCAAGAACAACCCAATAAATCCTTTTTTTAATTAGTAAAACAAAAAGAAAATGAAAAAAAATCAATAGAATATTACCTTTTCATCATCATCTTCATCTGCTGCTAACTTACAGGATTTTCATCATCTCTTCACCATGTCCTCTCACGTTTTTACTGAAATATATAATATAGATAATAACACATATTTCATTTTCGGAAGATAGGTAGAAGCAACCTACCCAACCCACGAAATGTTTTGGGTTAAACTGGCCTGCAAGCAACCTACCCAACCCACCCATTATGCCACCTATAATTTAGTATAAATCATCACACTTATCTGTTACAGATTGCTTTCCAACACTTCCCTAAGTATTTGGTGACATTTCCCCCAAAAATAATAAATGAAAAAAATTATGTATACCTGGGAGGATTTATCTGAGAGCAATCCATATAGAAAATCTGAGAGCTATTCAAAGTTTCCAATGAACCTACATCAAAAGCATGACCAAATATTAATTTGCATTAAACCAGCATACTAATAATTGAAGGATCAAGAAAAATGTATACAATTACCTATACAAAAAGGCGCAAAGTCTAAAATTACCTCAGACAAAAGATGGTCTTTAGCTAGTTTATAGTTGCTCTCAACATGATTCTTCACAACCACGCATTCATGATAGTCGATAAGTCCTGAATTATAACATCAGAATCGTAACCTCAAATTTTGATTAATTATTAGAGAAATAGATTGTTTACAAAGGATTTGTCACCTGATTACTTTGGTTGAGACAACTTTAGTTTAAGCTAAACTGAAAGATAAATGAAAAGTACGAATTACCTCAGGGATCTTTTTCTCTTCTACAAAACCGATTGAAACCTTGGCATGACGCCATGACCTATGATGATTTCCAGCACCTACACGTAACAAATCATGTGAAAAGTACATTACCTAGCTAATGTATCATATAACAGTATGCATTACCTTAAGAGAACAGATTATTTAGGTTCATTGTTCATGTATTGGAACCTAAAATGACATTTGATATCAAAAACAGATTTATTGCTAATGTTACAATCTAACAAAAACAGATTTCACACAGCCGTCTATGTGAGAGTACGGTACTTAAAATTCAAACAAAAATTTAAAACCTTGAACACACTATCCACTAAAATACATATTAGTCACATTCACACTGATTGAATGTTAATGTAAAAGATGTACCCAAAATGCAAGCAATGCACATAAGCTCCTCCATGGGCCTCTATCAGCACCCTCATTTTTTGTAATGATGATTTAAGTTTAAATTTAAAGAAACAATTTAAAGAATTGAAGTTAAAAAAAACTCACCATATATGGTTCTTGGCAGGCTCATTACATCCCAAATTTTTTCATTTGGATCAGCCATTTCAGAGTTTGATTCGCTCATGTCATCATCGAGTCAAAGAACCCGAGCCTGAAAAACAGAATACTTATTTTTATCTTGTATTATTTTTATCTTGTGAAACCCTTATTTGAAAATTCATAAAAGTAAAAACTAACCAATAAACTTGGGTATATTAATAAACCATATTTATGTGATGCATATTATATACGAGTATACGAGAAAATGAAGTATGTGGCTGTTAGATATCAAAGCTTGGATGTAGAACCTCTCACATACCAATATTTTAATATATATATATATATATATAAATGTTTGGGCCCCATACTTTTCATGGATTAAAAAAAAGATGTGAGGGTATCTAACAACCACATACTCCATACCCTATATATATATGAGAAAGTGAGTATGAGTCTGTTATGTACTCAATTTAGAGAGAGAGATATACTATTATTATTGTTATTGTTATTATTATTGTAAATCATCACTTTCATTAGAAATTAATAAGATTTACAAGAAATTAGTGAAAACCCGAAATGCTATATAGAAACTTGAGATATTATTATTATTATTATTATTGTTATTATTATTATTATTATTATTATTATTTACATGTAATTTGTTGCAAAAATTTGATAACTGACAAAGCAAGTTGATTTTAGCTGAATATCCATGATATTTGAGCATACTTAACTCATTTAATAATTAGTAGTAAATTAATTGTATAGACATTAAGGGTGTTGCTTTAAACGGATCTAAGTTGTTTATTACACTGTGACATTGATGAGTAATGATGAGCTTGGTGAATTCTTACACTTAGTAACTATGTCTTCTGTTAACAAATTCATGTTATATGTTTGGATATGATGATATCGGGCAAGTTGAAAGAATCGAAGGTGGAACCACTTGGTCAACAACCACTAATCAAGTTGATTTCTAAATTAAATGACTCGAGTTCAACTCGTTATGTATATTAGCTATAACATAATTGAAACCAAGCATAGTCTTTTACTTACTGAGCATCATCTCAAACGACAAGCTAAGTGAAACTAAATATGACATATTTTTAATTGTTATTTGTATTCTTGCTATATACGAGTATAAATATTAGTCAACCAAAATACGTGTTGTGACTTACGTTATGTTCATTTGTTATAAAATATTACAGTCTTATCCAATTCAAACAAACAAGACAAAGTAAAGCTTATTGGAAAGTTATACATCATCGTTAAAGAAGAAAACAAAGTGTAGCACGCCTTTTATGTTATTGTTTAGGTTTTTAAGAATATCTTAAAGTGAGAAAAAGGATTAATAAGAATGTATATTAATTAAAGTAAAAGTGGAAGAGTGTGTTTGAAGGAAGTAACATTAGTACATTACCATGGATACGCTTGTCCTTTTCTACTTTTGACCCTTCGTCATACCTTTCTCAAAAGGAATTTTTGGATAGTTAATTCAAGGATTCATCGTTTTAGTTAATCAATTTAAAAATCTTTTTAACAACAAAATGATAACATGTGACAAATCTAAAGATAAAATTAGAATAAAAACTAATAAAATACACATATTGCATGTTATATTCTTGTAATTAAAAAAGATTTTAGGTTAATACTGAAAAAGGATTACCATTTTATGTGTTGCACATGGCTTGTATAGTTGTATATTACTGAATACTATACTATTACTATTATCATTTCTATTATTTATAACTATTTATAAAGCATTTTGAGGTTTGTTATGGAAGTTTTGTGTATAATATATATTTTCGTAGACTTCATCGTTAAATTTCATAGCTATTTCATCATTAAATTTTCTTCTTAATATATATTTCTATACCAATACCGATTTCTAATCATTAATGTTAACATCTATTTTCCCTACTTTTTTTAAGAAACAAAAAGATAATAGTATTAATTAATGTGTTGTATGCTGGAACTATTAGGCTATGGGTTGGACAATAACAAAAATGTCCACGCTTTGAAACTCTGTCTTGAATATTTAATTATGTACTTGATACAATGAATATCCTTTAATTCCTTTAAGATACATACATAGCCATCTATTCTAGATATAGTAATAATCTTTTATCTTTATATTAAATAAAATAAAATTGTTATGACATCACATTTTACAAAAATAACTAATTTGTCACTTCTAAATTTTTTCTTAAAATTAGTTCTTTTTTATTTAATTTATTTATGATGTCAAAAACACATTCCTAATTAAAGTTTATTTCATTTTTATTTTGTTATTTTTAATGTCTTTTTTTTTAATTTTCTTTTGAAAACTCTAATATTTTATATATGGGACTTTTATATTTTCATCATATAATTAATTTTATGATAACATAATTTTAAACTTTTGGCATATAATCCAGGTTAATAAACTAATTAAATTTATTTGAAACATAAGATATAGTATTACGAGGTTATGAGTACCGCTGGACTGTCACAACTTAAGTATCAAATATATGTTTTTACAAAACTTTTATTACTATTCCCGGGTTAAACCCGGGATACTTAGCTAGTAAACTAATAAATCACCCATTTCGCCAAAGTAAAATTTGTGCTTGTCGATATTCATGCCAAACTTGTAACACAAAATAAAACTTATAATATATAGTTTCTATAGAACAAAAATTAAATTAAAAATTGTGGTATGTAACTAGTTTTGTGCTCAAAATTTGAAAAAGTAAAACTCCTTTATGCAGGCATAGTCAATATGATGATGATATTCACAATTGAAAGATTGTCTTGTTTGGTGGTGGTGGGAGCAATCATGATGAAATGGGACCTTCAATGGTCAAAGTAGAGTACCAAGTGTGTTAAAATGATCCCATGCTTCCTGTACCACAATATCCAATAACAACAAAGTTATATACAGGATATATCATATGATCTTATCATATATTAATGTTAGAACGAATCAAATACAATGTAGTATATGTACATGTAATGTGGCAATGTATAAATAACACTAGAGTGGGAAGTACCTGAAGTATATCAAAGACCTTTTCTGCTATGTACTTTTTTTGTGCATCCGCGCCTTTTTGCTGTAACTTATCGGGGTGCAAACATAACATGGCCCGATTATAAGCTTTCTTCACGGCATTCGATTCTATTATATCAACAAGTGCTACCGGCTTCCAGCCACTCTCAGCCCACAGAACCTGAAATATGAAGTTATGAGCCTCATAGTTTGTGCATATATATAGTTTTATACAATCTGCAATGTAACAAATTGTTTGAGCTTACAAGCTGTAAAGTCGAGAGTAGTGAACGAATGTTTCCTTTTCTTCCACTTGACCACATACGGATTTTTGAATCCAAAGCCTGCGTTTAGGGAATAAATATGAATATGGCATTTGATGAGGATGCAGTTAATGATTATAATGAATGTATTTACCATGATGGCCTCGGATTCTTCTTGAGTTTTAGATTGGTTGTCCTCTACAGGAGGCAATTCTTCTATCTGTTCAAGTACTCCAAGTATTTAGAAGATAATACTAAAAATCAACCAGATGACAAAACTAAATACAAGAAACGTCATACCAGGAAATCGTCTATTTTTTCAACACTAGCCTTAGAACCATAAGGAACGGATTCTGAGAAACAGAAACGACATTTATCATAAGCAAATAATAAGATTAAAAAAATAGTTTATTCTTTCTAGTTAGATCTGTAATTTGGTTAACTAACCTGAAGCTGCTGAAGAGTCCTTTTGAAAGTTAATATCTTCAAGTTTTCTAATAGTACGATTCTGTGCATATTTCTGCTTGTTAATTTTCCCAGTTTGTTCCTCCACCTTATAACCAAGAAACGTTGTAAAATATGAAAGCCACAAACACATATAGTTAAGATAGCTAATTTATAAGTAAAACTACCATATATGAAGCATCCGGTGCCATTTTCACATTTTCTGCAGGCACTTTACTAGGCAATGGTATTGTGCTTGAAGCATCAGTGTTCATTTTAGCATTTTCCGCAGTCAATTTACTATCCAATGGCATTGCGCTTGAAGCATCTAGTCCTACTTTGACATTTTCTGCAGACAATTCACTGGCCAATTTTGATGTCTTTGAGGCATCTGGTATCGCTTCTGCATTCGCTGCTGGAAATGTATCCAATTTTGAAATGATTTCATCGACTTCTTCTTGAGTTCGATTTCTGGCACTAGGTATCCATCTAGAGCTCACATTCTTTTTGGCCTTTGGCGGACTGTCTTGATTAGATATCTTGAAGAAATCTTTGACCATACCCTTGACTCGGTTTTTAGGCGACCTTTTAGGCGATCCAATAACAGGCTTATTTGCCTCTACTTTTTTACTGTCATTAGTCTTTTTCGCCTCAACTTTTTTCTTACTTGTCTCCACGCTTTTCTTCTCTTCTACCTCTCTTCCAGCCTCTCCATGACCTGTTTCCATCAGATAATGAAATACAATCAGCTTTCAGATGTCATTAAATCACCATATCTGTGACATTAACCACACCGTACCTTTTTTTTCAATCTCATCGTGTACTAGTGAAATTGGAGCTGGAGGTACGACCACATGCTCTTTAACTTCCTGTTTTACAGTTAAAGTTTCTTTCTCGGTCACTTCCATTGAACCAATTGCAGATGGAAGGTTCACATCTGCCGTCTCTGCAGATAATTTCTCATTTGGAAAGACAGATTCTTGCATATTGTCCATTGATAACGCGCTAACTTTACTGCTTCCTTTCAAAGTCGGATGTTTGCCTCCACGAAGAGACATCAATAACGGCACTCCTACATTCGCCCATTTATGTATAGAAAAGTGAAATTCACTACTCGGAGATCCTATTCGCGTTGTTCTAGTCTTAGACTTTTGCTCAACTTCATCTTCATTAGATTGTGCAAAGTGTGTTGAATCCTTAACACTAGATGATTCACGAGATAACAATGTTTGACCAGATGAATATCTAGAGAAAGAAGTATTTGGTGTATGCACATTTGAACCGAATACAGGAATATCTACACCTTTGATCATCTTTGCAGGCAGACTGATGAATAAACAATAGTATACAACATCAAATACAGCAACACAAAAACTTCATATCAATTTAAAAATGCTACAGTAAAACACATCAGATCGTGGATAACAAACCAAAATTTGGCAACAAGTATACTTGAAATCAAAATGAAACACGACAACCTGATCAAATGAGAAATGAATTCGTGAAAAACAAATTGTTTCATTAATCTATTAAGTTTTAACTGCTGTTTCTAATTGTGTGAAGCTGTGCAGATATGGAAAACTGCTAATGTTACACAATTTGTTCTGCCGTTCAATACAGAAAATCTTACAGAATTAGTGATTCAGTTTGCTTCTCACATATATTTAGTTTCTCACACATGATCCTAAGCCATCAATCATGTATATTCAATCTAACTTGCTTACTTAATAATGTAGTGAAGTAACATTAGTGTAATGAAGGAATTTAGCTAGTTCTTTATACTAGTTAAAAGGTATAAAGTGTACAACCTTATAAATCATCATAATCCCAGGCCCGAATAGCAGGGGTGAAGCCCGGCTGTGATCCTACTGGGGAAGTCACTAATTAGTAACAGCCTAGATCTAATCACTAATCAGGGACCAAGTTGATCAATTAAACAACTAAGCTGATCAGTAATCAATCTGATTTGTGACACCCATCAGACATGTAATTGTCTGTAAGTGTTCGTAACTTTTGGAAACGGTTTATGAACAATTTTAACTGTCATAACTGCCAGAAACTTTGGATGTTGAATACATACAGCTATACAGGGTATTTGCTTTGACTACCAAAGTAAAGAACATTACACTTTGTATCATTCCAAGAAAAAAAATATTCAGCAACACATAAATGTATCCAAAAACAGAAAGTGATAGCAACCTGAATTCAGCAGGAAGTGAAGTGGAATAAGAAGGAGACCGAACAGATTCATCACTTCTTCTAAAGATATCATCATAAAAATCATCACTGGTAGGCCGTCTAGGCGAACTATACGACTCACCAAAAACCGGCCGCTCACACAATCCTGACACTGAACTCGTGGACGATTCTTCAGACGACTTAATCCTACTACCTCCAAAACTATACCTCGTACGTGTGGGAGGCCCACCAAACACATCATCAAAATCAACATCATCATCAACAACATCATCCGAATTTCTTGGACGTGTGTCCATAGCAGAAGAACTGGCTTCCTTTTCAAAAGATCGTCCGAATCGCATAAGTGGCAGATTAGCAGTTCGAGTTAGTCTTTCCATATATTTATTATTCAATTCACTGTTGGATTAATCAAAACATGAAAGAAAATGGTTTAGGTACGCAACAAAGATAGATAGATTGAATGTAACGGAAATGTGTTAGAGGAAAGGGACAAAGAACAAACGACAGTGGGACATGATTAGTAAGAATGGAAGCCACAAAATTGTCTGGGTAGGGGACCAGGTTGGTGGATAAGACTTGAGCCTTATATCGGCCGGCCTGGTTTGGTTTTTCTCATTTGTGTACAACTAAAATTCTCTTGGCGCCAATTAATTGTCATACTCCAAGCCACAAATAATAATATAGTAAAGTCAAACTCCCATTATTCCCCTACAAAATTGTTAATTAAGCAAATTAATTATGAGATATAAAAAATAAATAAATAAATAAGCAGCTTACAAAAGAAAAAAAGGAGGAATTCTCACATCTCCTCCTCCTAAACCCATTAAATATCATATACCCAAGGTACGTCCCAAATTGACAATCTTAATGCATCATGTACAATGTTGTTGAAGCATTGTTTAAATATTTAAGATTTAAGGATTTAGGAGAGAAAAATGTGAGGTTGTGAGAATTCCTCTAATTTAGTAATGCAAATAGCAGCGTCAAAAAAGACGGTCTATCTTGTAACATACACTATGATCTTTATATATATCCCTTAATTTACTTGGAGTGGCCATTTTTCTTTTACCATGTCTAAAGGAAAAAAAGGAAAAGCTGCTTCTTTTTTTATCTTTGAAATCCAGCTCAGCCTTTAATCTTTGACTCAAGATAATCGTTAAACATACAAAACTCTGCAGAAGAAATGTCTTACTTTCTGTTTGAGATTCTACTGAGAGGATTCGAAGGGGAAGGTTCTTCACTTTTCACCTCGGGTACGTTGGGTCGATCAACGAAATTATCCAAAAGATTTAGTATTAGACCAAACAGAATCATACATAAAAAGGAGTTTATATGATGATCGAACAGTCACGAGTATGTAGATGACAGGAAACAAACAAAGGTACATTTTTATAATACAATATCAAAGTACCCCAGCTGGTACGTTGGTGTTACCAATCAGAGCCATCGGTAAACGGTTCCAACGCATCTTGCTTGCCATTGACATAAAACTCCATCACTGCTTTCATTCTCGGTAACTTATCTGGATGATAATTCACATGAACAATCACAGGCTTCAACTTCTTTAAGTTACCATCTTTCCTTACTTGCTTGAAAAGTGTCTTACTGTTCATAAACATAAAATGATCCATGGTTCTCTTAGAAGCATGAAGGCCAACGTAACCTGGATGGGAAGGAAAAAAAAAGCTCTTCATTGAAAACCGCCTGATACCAGGAAGTTGGCGATTGATCAGATAGCCGGTAAGCCACACGATCTAAAAACTCAACTCACGTAAAGTGGGCCGTATATAAAAGAAGCCAGAATTATATGCCCATATATGCATTGTATGAGCGGATCTACCCCATCCCATAAAAGGATCATCAGATATGTCATATATCCATATGCAGTCATATAACTATGCCCGTCAGACATAGCCTCTACATCTGAATCCCGATATATATGATCAAAAGGGTTCTGTATGTATACAATATCAACGTCTGATACAAGAACACTATAACCCAACTGTAAAAACTCCCTCAAGAATTTGAATTTCAATAACTTAATAGCATGATGGCATGTTGATGGAACAATAGAGTCAACACATTCATCGGCGGGTCTTTTGTAAGATTTTTGGTAAAATGGAATATCATTTTCTTTGCAAAAATCAACAATTCCGTCATCTAATGCCACCGCTAGGTAATTCAGTATGCCTACCCTTTTAATGGTAGTGAACCACACCTCTAACATGGCTTTAACATCAGAATTTGCTAGTACAACTATAAGCTCATTTTTTACAGCAATCTTTTTTAATATATTTGCGAGCCTTGGATTAACAGTGTCGTCGGGAAGAACTACAGGGTTGGTACTTATACCTTTAACATCAGAAATTATTATTGTTTGCTTGACTGTCTGTCTCTATATATTCACTTGTTTTGCTGGTAGTTTCTGGTGGTGTGATAACTTTTTAACTTGTTGACTTTTTCAACATAGTTTTACACGTAGGCCGTAGAGACTTGAAATTTTTGGCATGCATCCTTGTAAGTTGATAGAGATGTTGGGCAAGATTCGGATATACTACGAAATTTTTATTATGCATGTCTCTCTTTCACAATTAAGCTCTCATTGGGAGCTAGTGAACATGATGTGTGTTTGCAGAAAGTAGATCATGAGATATGTGTAAAAAAAGTTTAAAATGTGCAATTTACCTTTCATATACTAATAACATGCAATTTTGAAAATGTATACAAGTTCACATTTTTTTTTCCAAATTAAAACGCATATTTACACGCAAAATCTCTTTTACTAATGCAATCCAAACACCCCTATAGAATTTGGACAAGTTTAATGATTTTGGCATATTATATACATATTCATAGTCTAGATTTTTTCAATATACTAAAAAGCCAGAGTTAACAACAATGCTATATCAATAGTACTCGTATAACATTTTTGTTTTGTATTTTGCTAGCGACATTTTGTTTTGTGTGCTAGCAACATTTGTGTTGAGGTCTCTTGTAATCACAACGTAGGTCTCAAGACATCAAGTGTTGTCATATGCTCTACGTGACTTATACTCTTGTTTAACCATGAGTGAGTTGAAATACTTGAACATAATTTGAGAGTGATCATACTGTCATTTGATCCTTGTCGACAGACAGGCATATATCCTCCTCAACATAGTGAGTATATAACGAACTTAGTCAAATGTTGATGAACCTATAGGTTCCCAAGAATTAACTGAATGGCTGCTAGCTATTGTGTTTATCTGTCATTAACTTTCTACTTGATTATCATAGGATTTTCATCTATTATCTTCTGAGTTGTTAATTTGCATCAAGCTAGAGTGGATAGCTAAAGTATCACAAGAAACTTCTATATCTATCTCTGTACGTACGTTCATACCAAAAATCACAAAAATGATCAGTTCTATAAATGGTACGTGCTATCCTATCTTATAATTCACCGTGCTATCTATCAAGTGTTCCACTTTTACCCGGACTAACTTAAGATCTGGATATACGTACGTCGATACACAAACTTATACAGATGAAGCTCTCCAGAAAGGAGGCGGGCCAGGACAGCCACATAAAGGTTGTCATTTTCTCTCATGTTAATTTTCTCATAGACAAGGTTTAAAATTTTGAATCTTTCATCACCGAACCTCTATCTATGACCGTTACCAAATGTTCAGATCATAAGCCGACCAAACTACAACCGGGTAATGCTCGCCCTAAAAGGATAATGAAAGTGGTCTAATAAGAACTTGAAGGTTATCCAACCATGATGGTTTTTCTACTTGAGAACACAACTCTTCATCTGGTGAAAATGCTCAAATTTATAACATGAAAGATTGTAGATAAATAGATCTTTACAAAATAAAAAAATCGTATTGTATCATTTTGAAGCGATTTTTAGATCCTATGTATGTTTATGTGGTTCTATATATATTTGGTCAAACTTTGGTATAGTAGAGAGCTATTACATTTTCTGGTGATACTCAATTGAGGTTGTTATAATTCTGATTTCTGGCTTATGTTTTTGAGCTATTGAATTCCGCTAGAATTGTATTCGAATACTGTTGTATCAAAGATATAGTTGAAGTTATCAGATCGAGTTCGAGTTTAGTCTAACAACACATCAACCTCGAGCTCGGTTGGTTTACAATTGTGACAAGGGTCCGGTTTCAGAATAAGTTGTGTTCATGGTATCAGTATTCAAACTTATGATTTTTCTACTTAACTATTTAAAAAGATAAATTATTATTATTAGATGATAAAATAAACTTATGAGTTTTCTACTTAACAATTTAAAAACAAATTGTTATTATATTATTAGATGATAAAATAAAGGAATCTAGGTAGGTTTAATGTGAGAACCACTATTTCTTCTCTCTTTTCCTTTTTTTTGTGTGGTTTTTTAATTTTTAATGTTTTTTTTAATTTTTTAAGAAAAACCCATTAAAAAAAAATCAAATTTTTTTTAAAATATAAAAAAAAAATAAAAAAATATATGGGCTATGTGTTGAAAACGGGTGGATACGGTACGAGACTACGGGTGTTGTCCTTATCCGCTTTAAAGGGGTTGTCACCGGACGCATGTGAGAATGGTATGTATCTGATGGGCGGCGATCCAAGAGATGGTGGTGGCTGGATACGGTACGGGCGTAGCCCTTAGCTTTAAGGGCTCCTCCCTTAGAAATGGTTTTTAGTGGTTCTCACGGTTGTTACCCTTGTTTTGGTTCTCACTTGATCACTTCACAAGGAATTTATATCAAAATCTATATCTATACTACATTATAAAACATATGATCCCTTTAAATTTATCAAAAAAGAAGTTAATCTACTCAAATTATCCAAATCATATATTCACTAATTCATATACTCCATCTAATATATAGACCTATAATACCCTAAATAAAATTATATACGCTCTACATCCCTCAATCCTTAAAATAACTACACAACCTCCTCAATTACCTTTACATTAATAATCATATCGCTACTGCCATCACCCGCCCACCGCCGCCAACATTGCCTTAAAATAACACCACCACCCCTTTTTTTTTCTTTTTAATCTTTGGAATTCAAGTTTTCAACTTAACTTCTTTAAATCTTTGTCTCAATTATCTTTAAACATACAAAGTTATGCAGAAACTCACACCAGTGACTCCTTTCTGTTTGAGATTCTACTGGTCGAGAGGATTCAAGGGGAAGATTTTCACTTTTCTACTAGGGTCAGGCCAACAAATTTGTTCAAAACATTGTTCAAATTATAACAGAGCAATAGCGTCCGCCATCTTATCAATTTAATTTAGACCATACAGAACTACAGAAGTTTCATATATAAAAAAGGAGTTAATTTGGTGATAGAAAAGTCACATTTATGTAGATGACAGGAAATAAACAAAAATTACATGTCCATAGTACAATATCAAAGTAGCCTGGTTAGTGTACATTACCAATCAGAGCCATCAGGAAACGGTTCCAACGCATCTTGCTTGCCATTGAAATAGAACTCCATCACTGCTTTCATTCTCGGTAATTTATCTGGATGATAATTCACATGAACAATCACAGGCTTCAACTTCTTTAAGTTACCATCTTTTCTTACTTCCTTAAAAAGAGTCTTACTGTTCATAAACATATAACGATCCATGGTTCTCTTAGAAGCATGAAGCCCGACATAACCTGGATGAGAAGGGAAAAATAACTCTTCATTGAAAACCGCCTGATCCCAAGAAGGTGGTGGGTGAGATAGCCTGTCAGCCACTCGATCTAAAAGCTCAATTGCAGGTAAAGTAGGCCGTAAATAAAAGAACCCAGAATTATAAACCCATATTCGCATTGTATGAGCATATCTAGCCCATCCCATTGAAGGATCATCAGAGACGTCATTAAATCCATACGCAGTCATATTATCATGCCCATCAGACATAGACTCAACATCTGAATCCCGATATATATGATCAAATGGGTTCTGTATGTATACAATATCAACGTCCGATAAAAGGACACTGTAACCCAACTGTAAAAACTCCCTCAAGATTCTGAATTTCAATCCTGAAACAGCATGATTGCTTCCGGTTTTAGCCACAGAGTCAACATCTTCATCGGGGTCTCTTTTGTAAAATGGCACATCATTTTCTTTGCAAAAATCCACAATCCCGTCATCTAACGCCACCACTAGATAATTAGGTATACCTACCTTTTTAATGCTAGTGAACCACACCTCTAACATGTCTTTAACATTAGTATTTGCAAGTGCAACTATAAGCTCATTTTTCACAGCAATCTTTTTTAATATTTCTGTGAGTCTTGGGTTAACAGTCTCGTCAGGAAGAACTACAGGGTTGGTTCTTATACCTTTGACAGTACCAAAAGGTCCGGTTTTTTGTGGCTCACCTACGACCATCACTTGCTGCTCAGCCTTACCGTTTTTCTGTTCAGCCGCCATTAACTTTTTAGTTAAATCCATAACTTGTTTCTTAAGATCATCGTTCTTGCTTGATAAATCTGCCCGTTCTGATTTCAGCATGTTAACTCGCTCTGAAGATTCACATGAAGTCGATCTAATCTGCAAAAACAGGATTCATTACATCACAAGCCTCATGCTAATATGGTTTAGAAAGAGATTGATGAACTAAGAAAACAAGCATATTACTTTCTAATGTTTAAAAAAGAACTTGATATTAATGTGTCTGTCATCGCGTTCTTCAAGTCCAAACGGCTTATACCGTATTTTAAAAGCCAAAACACGAATGTGAAGTGTTCAGATACCTGCTATATTTTAACTAAGGGAAAAAATTTACCCTTTTCTTCTTATGTTGTTAAATTGGTGCTCATTTTAAACACACGTTTTGAGCCATAAGCACTTTAACAAGTGTTTGAGATTGCATATTTAGAAGTTCTTATCCTTAAAAGTAAATTCATAATAATAAGCACATCCTATGGTGCTTAAGAAAAAGTGCTTATTTGAGTGTAAAATAAGCGAATGAACACTCACAAAGTGCCTATTGCGTTTAAAAATAAAAAACGCAATAAGCACTTAAAAAGTATGCAATCATAAACACCCTAAACCCTTTTACAAATAAAACAACAAACACGACCAATCAAAAAGCAAGTTATAATCATCATCATCATCATCGTACAGCACTCAAAAGGCAACAAGGACTCGAAATTTCGAAACCATCTCAAATAACTTGCTTTATATACATAGTTTCCCATAAAAGCATCCTCTTTTTTCGATAATATTCAAAGAGCTATTAAGCAAAAGGCACAACACCTTGTATATTTGTATACAGCACAAACTTTTACAAGAATGTGTAAATACATCCCATAACTTACACCCTAAAAAGACAAAATAAAAGTAGTGATAAAAATGGACCTGAAGAAAAGATTTGGTGAGACGGCGGCCTTGAAATTGAGAAGATTGTTTTGAAGAAAGAAAACCATGTGGGTACAGAAATGCAAAGATACAGCCGAGTGTAACTCCGATGGCTATTGCGATGGCGATTCGTGATCCGCGTATGGAATGAGCTGCTGCTGCTGCTGTGTTGATTTTGTCTCGGCGACCGACAAGACCTCCTCCTGCCATTTTTGGTGTATATTATTAAAGATTATTGTTTTTATTTGACTGTCTCTGTATTCACTTGTTTAGTTTAGCTTGCTGGTAGTTGGTGGTGTGGTGAAGTGTGATTGTTGACTTTTTAACTTTGTTTTGATTATTTATTTATTTTGACATTTTCAACATATTTTTGGTCCTACTAAAACTTAATAAGTTTATTCGATCAAATAAATAAGGTAAATGATTAAATCTCTTAACAAAATAGTCTAAAAATACTCTTAACTATTGGATGATGACATGTGAAAGTGTAACACCCCAACAAGGCGGAATCATGGGGTATCACAAGAAAAGCACAACACGACATGGAAATTATGTAGAGTAAGTCTATATGCATAAAAAGGATCAAGTAATCCATACGAACCATTCAATAATGCAAGTATCCGGATCACACATAAGCATAACCCCTAATTCGGGAAATGAATCACGGATCCAAGAAGTCCAAGTCCAAGTCCAAGTCTAGCATCGATTAAAGGCACAAAATCATTAGAAACAAGGCTAAAATCGGCACCGGGGTTAAATAATACGGTGGTATATTGATCGTTGAGAAAATCAAAGTACTTGCAACGGCTTTTAGGATCAACACGAGTTTCAGCCGCAATCACTGTAAAAGTTCTTCCATGGAGAGTAAGTTGTCGTTGAACTTGTTGTTGCCGATAAGATTGGGGCACTTATTTCGGTGGTGCTCACGACTACCACGCTCATAACAAGTACCTCGGGCCATCGGGGGATTTAGGCATTGATCGGAATGGCATTTAAGGAAAGGCACGACGATTGATGGTACACATTTTGGTGTTTAGCCCACTCAATTCTCTAACGTCTTTCACGATTACCACGGCCTCTACGACCGCCTCTACTTTATTGATTTCCTTGATCAACCGGTTTCTCTTACTCATTTTGGCGCCCATAATTCATGTTAGCTCTCCATGGTCTATCCATCTTTCCTCGAACACACGTGTTGGATTACCAAGTTAACCTCACAATTCTCACACAAGCATTCACAATTAACCGTCATATAACAACAATCCAACTTAGGCTATCCTAAGTCATTACAAGGACACGTATTTCTAAGGGGAAATTATCATGGCAATAAACTATGTTATCAACATTCTCTTCGCATTCTAACAAATCAAACAATTCCAATTCAACCACGACCGTATATTCAAATCAACGTTCAAGTTCAAATATAGCGAGGTAAAACATTACCATTTTCATTCAATTCTAAATCAATTCCACGATTTCAAACCATTGCATACAAACATATAAAGGGGTCAAGTCACTAACAAGGCGGGTAAAGCACAGTCTGAATCTTAACCTCAACATTCAATACCTTAAAGGTGTATGTATACAGGGTGTACCAGCGGCTAACCCTCCACACCGTTAATATATTGAATGGATGTCGGGATTCGGTTCCATTATGCTCTCTAAGGATTGGTCGGGTATGTATACAGGGTGTACCAGCGGCTAACCCTCCACCTTACCAATACTCATTAAGCATACCGGGTTACCTACTATACTTCATCCACAATGCGCAATCCACGAGGTCATTAACTTTATATGACATAGGGTAACCATAGATTTGTTGATCAGGCGCCTCTAGGGTTATCGAGTGTCATACTCCATTAATGCCATCATTTCACTTTGCTAGGGTTAAACAATAAAACTATAAAGATATACGTTAACGTTCATTCGGCAGTCACGATGTATCCCGACACTAACACATATGTCAATCAAGTCATCACGTAACAACCAAGTCATCAAGTCACGAAAAATCCCTACGAACTCCGTTTAAATTTGTTTTATGCATCATACAATCCACGTTGTACACAAAATTTCCTATCATGCATGCTAATTATGAAAAGTGGGTGCAATGTCTATAGGCTAGGTCGATCCACCTAATTCTCTACAACCACGGCTCTGATACCATTTTGTAACACCCCAACAAGGCGAAATCATGGGGTATCACAAGAAAAGCACAACACGACATGGAAATTATGTAGAGTAAGTCTATATGCATAAAAAGGATCAAGTAATCCATACGAACCATTCAATAATGCAAGTATCCGGATCACACATAAGCATAACCCCTAATTCGGGAAATGAATCACGGATCCAAGAAGTCCAAGTCCAAGTCTAGCATGATCAAGCAATCAACCATCCAATTCGTCTATGAGCTAACCTGTTCACCTGAAAAGTGTACTAGCACGCGTCAACATAAAGTTGGTGAGTTCGTAGGGGCAAGTGATAGGAAACAAGTGTGTCGGGATAACAACCGTTAACGATATACGAGGATTAGGATACCTAATCACGTCCAAGGAAACCCTAAAAGGTTCCACGTTATCACAAATCAATACAAGTCAACGTTTATGTTCAATCATAGTTATAATGGCACGACTTACATAATAAATAATGCACGATAAACCGGCACGACTTACATGATAAACAATGCGCGTAATACGTTCCGGGCACGACTTACATATGTTTCAAATGCACGATAAACTGGCACGACTTACATGTATTTCAAATGCATCATATCACGTTACGACTTACATATATTTCAAATGCGTCATATCACGTTACGACTTACATATATTTCAAATGCGTCATATCACGTTACGACTTACATATATTTCAAATGCGTCATATCACGTTACGACTTACATATATTTCAAATGCGTCATATCACGTTACGACTTACATATATTTCAAATGCGTCATATCACGTTCCATATCAAAACGTTTTCCATCAACCAACAACACAATGCACATACACTTCATACGATTTTACTTTCAATGAACCTTTGATGCTTATATATAGGGTCACCCGCAGCCTTCCCACCGCATCTCCAACTCTTTGAAAGTAAGATCATCTTATATGTATGTACAACTAACCAAATCACAACATGTATTCATAAGCGAAAGCATAATTAACCAAGCAACAAGTCAATGTGTTAACGGAACAATCAATCAATCGATTAAGCAACAATCAAAGCAGCACGTACACTTTTCAGCCCGAATCTCAATTGAGTAGGGAGGGTTTACGAAACTCACCTTTGTTGGCAAAAACAAGTTAAGAATGATCACAAGCGCACAATATTCGTCACACGATCCCAACCTATAGTTATACATATATGCATATCAATACACTTCATAATTTCATTATTCGGGACTCGTTCGATCATAAGAATCAGAATGATGTTTGTTGGATTGATACGAGATTAAAAGGATGTTAAGAATTGACTTGACAAGGATTAAACGAGTTAAAGTCATAAAGGAAGGAAACAAGCAACAACATGGGTAAAAATGGTTTGACTAAAAAGTCAAAATTGTCCAAGAACATCCAAACCCTAATTAGACACTTGAAACCGGTTTGTAATGCTTCAAAACTGAATTTTTATGCTTTATTAGACATGAAATAGCATCAATGAACATAACCCACTTCAAAAGTTTAACCCATGACTCACAAATTCATCAAAACCCGTTTTTGACCCACTTTGACTTTTGCAAAAACCCTAAATCAGCCAAATTGCCTTTTTGAAGGCTTGGAACTCATTTGGAAGTATATATGAACGAAAATTATGTACATCTACTGCAAAAATCGATTTAGAACATCCATTTTTAGTTTAGATTCGGATTTGACCTAGTTTACCCACTTTGAAACCCTAATTTCGACCCATTTCACTTTTGACCTACAATTTCACTCAAGAACACTTGGATTTGACTAGAAACATGATTATAAACAAAAAATGGTGGATTTGAGATGAGTTTTACTTACCAAAATTATCTTCAAAGAGTCAAACCCGAATTTTAGCTAGACGGAAGAATTTCTTGGACTTTGACCTTCAAATCTTTGATATGTTGTTTAGAAGATCATGATGATTATTATTCTAGTTTTAATCTTGCTTAAATTTCCATAAATATGATAGAAATCTAGAGAGAGAGATATGTCTTTGTGTGTGTTCATGGGAGAGAATTAGAGAGAGAAAAGAGGATAAGAAATGGAGGGTGGGAGGAAATAAAATCTGAGATAAAGGGGGTGTGGGGTTCCAGCACTTAGACTAATACTCTACGAATTAGTCTCATTCTGTCTATTTAGACTAATACTCTACGAATTAGTCTCATTCTGTCTATTTAGACTAATACTCTACAAATTAGTCTATTTTCTGATTTCGCCACATTTAGTCTACTAGAAGCATGAGTTATACACATGAAGGATGAATCCGAAAAGAAAAGACAAATGTTACCTGCATAATTAACAAAAGTCAACGGGTCCATCACCACGAGTATTACAATTAATCACATTGTCAAATAAGTCAAAATTCGCGAATGTTACAGAAAGAGAATTAGTAGATAACACATGTCACCTTCTTAAGATTTTAAGAGAATTTTTAGGCTATTCTTTAAAAAAATTAATCATTTTCTAATAAATAAATGTGCATCAAGTTGGAAATTTTTTTAGAAGAGATTATTTAAAGTACATGTCATGTAAAGATGTGGGGCAAGATCTGGATATACAGGAATTTTTATTTTGACATGCATGTCTCTTTGACAATTAAGCTAAGCTATCATAATGAAAATGAATTGTTATTTATAAGTTAAACAATATATGGATAAGTTAAATGATATTTAAGCGATTCAATTCATGCGTAAACTAAAGTTTTAAAATTTGACTTGTGTTTGGTTGACAGAATTTAATGAAATTCAGTTACAAAAATTAAACATAAATTATGTTAAATTACAAAAATAACCTTTATAATATTCTTTAAAATAATATATAAATTCTTATTATTAATAATGTATATATGACTATATGACTTACCTACCCCATCCCTTTTCCCCACAAACCCCTCATTGTCATCCCTCTACCTTTCAAAAAATTCCACCACATTATTGGTTTTAGTTACCAATCAAAAACAGGAAAAAAAATGATATTATCTATGCTACTGTATAAAAATTATACACCCTTATTGAAAAGTTAGAAAAAAGAGATGCGAAAAAACTATTATACCCTTAATAAAATAATTTACATCATTAGTCTCTTATCTTTTAAATTTTCTTCACTACCCCCTTAGAGCAATTACATCTCCATCAATTACATTTACATCTACTCGACCTACACCACTCGACACCACCACCGTCAATAGTCAGACATCACCACATGTCACCACCAAACCGCTATCCCGACAACCACCGCGCATTGCGCGGGTACGATGCTAGTTAACTTTCAATCACAATAAGTTATTGTTTTAGTTAACAAACATTAGAAAACCCTAATTCCATTCAAAAGCAGCGCTGGGGGATGGTTGATAACCGGAATTTATAAGTAGCAGTTATGGTGGTGGGGGATGGTGTTCAACCGCAGTCGCCAGTGAATACGTTGTTGGTGCTCAGTTGATTGACGAAAAGAAGAAATGAGTTGAGGGGCAAAAGCAGTATAGTGGTGGTGGCAAGAGCAACAATGTTTGGCGTTTAGCCGACGGTGGTGTTTAGCCGACGGTGGCTAGTGGCGACACAACATTTACAGTTTTGTCCAATGTTAGACTCAACATCACACCAACAATGTTTGGCGTTCAAGTTTTCAAGAAGAAACAAGAGGTTTGTAACTTTGCCATGGAGGATTTATTTGTCAATATGTTTGAATTCCAATGAAATTCAAAACTTTCCATTAGATATGTGAAAGAATTGTAAATTCTTTGTTTTAAGGAATTTGGAAGAAAGTTTTGAATTCTAATTCCATAGTTTTGTCCAACCAAACAGAAGAAAGCATGGATTTTCAATTCCAGTTCCAAAGAATTTCATTGAATTCAATGAACCAAACATCTCCTTAGTTTGTAAAATCTCAGGCGGTAAATGATTAATGTATAGATCACAAAATTGGAAAATGATTAATCAACCTAACTCATATGCCTAAAAATCAACCTAAAACCTTAAAAGTTTGACATGTGAATTCCACTAATTCTCTTTCCTAATCTTGCCTTTTGATTTTTCCACATGTCATCATCTTACTATTAGACGTATATTTAGGCACACCAACTAGGTTGATTTATCGTGATCATATTGTCACTTAGATCTTTCTCAACAGGCATCTTCTAAATAGTATATAACCAAAATTAGTCAATTGTTGTCAGACCTATAGGTTCCTAATAATAAGAGTTGACTAAAAGGCAACTTGTGTTTATCTCTGTTACCAACTTTCTACTTGATTATCATAGGATATGCATTGTATATCTTCCGAGTTGTTAATTTGCATCAAACTAAAGTGATAGCTAAAGTATCACAAGAAACTTCTAAAATTATCCCTCTAGGTTTATACCAACAATCACAAAACTGATCAGTTTTACAAGATCCGAATATGTTGATACACAAACTTAAACAGATGAAGCTCTCCAAAAAGGAGAGGCCCACAACCACTTAAAGGTTGTCATTTTCTCTCTTGATTTCCCATAGCCAAGGATTAATATTTGCATCTTTAATTACCTAACCTATATCTTGAAAATTGATAACCATCACCAAAATGTTCGGATGGTAAGCCCACCCAACCACAGACCAAACTATAGCCGAATAAAATTCTACCAAAAAGGAAAATGACAATGGTCTAATAAGAACCAAGTGGGGGCCATGAGGGTTATTGTAATGAGACCTCAAACAACTCATTAATAGTTGAAAATGCCCAAGCTGATAAACAAACTATAATAACTTCTTTCATTACATCAAATAGAGGATATATCTTAATAATATACCTTAGTGGCTAAGTACCTATTAAGTATGTTTGCTCTTAACTTACTTCAGGCCTACATCATTCCATGGTTAAATGCTGAAATGCTAAATAAGATCCTAGCCGCCACCTAGTCTCCAATGGAGGTACTAGACAAACTATTGACCTATAAGTAGGCAGTTTAGTCACATACGACTATACGAGTCTACATGCCTTTTGGTTCCATGCTCTTATCCTCTAATGCCTAACCCTACTTTAGCTGGTCAGAATAGTTGAAACCCACATACTTAATTCTAAGTAATGTGTATGGACTCTAAAAAGTTTTAGACCCACATACTAACAAAGAAAGGGGGAAGGAAGTACCAAACTATATGAGATTTCATAAAGATAACTCCCATTATGATGGTCCCTTGTTCAACAACATAGCATACAAAAGATGGTAAATAACTAGCCAATCCTATTATATACACCTGTCACTATCCCATCCTATCAAACGCGTTGTGGCAACATGACTGAGTCGATTGATTTCTTTAACAAATCACCTAAGAAGAGCTTGACGATGAAGAGTCGTCCTACACAGCAGTGAGTACAAACAAAGCATCAAATGCCCATCCAAATTGCAAGAGAAAACATTCATGTGTATCAGAAATAGCAATTAGTGTAATGTCATCTGCAACTGAGTCATTGATAAAAGTTAGCCAAAGGATATCTCGATGTGCATAACAAATCGTTATGTGGAGGCCGTGTATTTGAAATCAGATAATCAATTTTAATAATTCAAGCTGTAGGGAGCTAGTGTTTGTATCCTTTTGCCATTACAGATAATCAGTCGCTCAATATTTGTCAAAATTGAATTACTTAGCTATAAATTATAATGATTACAAGAGACATTATTTTGTGTGTGCGCGTGCGTGAGAGAGAGAGACTTTCTTACATCTTTAGCAGGGGTGATATAGGAGACAACAACCGTAATATCATCAAGCTTCCCACCATAATAGCGAAATCCAGCTTCTTGAGCTCCAGCAGAGAAAGGTGTCTGCCTGTCCTTTTCCTGTGCCCTTTGTCGTGCCAAAGCTGCTATTTTTTGAGCAGTCACCTGGGGATCCAAACCAGCTCGTATCGCATGAACCACAATTGCAGTGATATCGTTGTTGTACAAATTATCAAAGAGTCCATCCGTGCCTGCTACTATGACATCTCCCGGGGCAACAACAATTGAAAACACCTACATCATCAATTCACTATTTCACTTGATTGCATGGCAAGCCTATCTTTATTACCACATTTCTATAAAATCATACAACAAAATTTGATACATACGATAAAAAATGAAACTAATGCAGTGCCACCATGATGATTTAGATAGAAAGAAAAACTTCAACGAACCTGACCAGAGCTCGGCAAATCACTATTACTTCCATTTTCCAATTGATATGTGAAATTGAAATCATGCTGTTGTGCAGGGGATCGGAAAACAGTACAACCATCTCTAACTACCATGAAACCACTATCACCTAAATTAATGGCATTAAGACCCTGTGAAAGGAAGTAAGTCGATCAAAATAATCTGAAACCAAAATATAAATCAACAGAACTGCTGAAAAGATGTTGATAGCTCTACTATAGACTTTATTTTACAGTTACTTTATTTTCATAATTGATATCAGATTATACCTGATTGGTGAGTGCAATAATGCAAGCAGTTGACGATCCTTTGGCTTTGGTATTTGTGTAAGCTTTCTCCAAGACCCTGGAAGGATCAACGGAACCCTTAGGTTCATCTTGTACTGCGCTTACTGAGTGGGACATAAGCTCCCGTGCATATGTTCCAGCATCAATACCAAGATCAGCCCAGCCACCTACACCATCGGCTACACCAATTGCTTGCTCGTCAGGATAAATGAAATGAGCATCTTCGCCACCTGTTTCCTCCTTCTCGGGACGAGGCAGATAACATGATCCTGAAAGCAGCTTTAGTGATCTATCTGGTAAATTCTTCTTGTGGTCAACAACAAGTAGCATACAGATTTTCAGATTCTTTAATAATCTCAGAACTTGAGTCATCATTATTTAACAGATCAGTCACACCAAACAGAATACATTACCTATCAGAAGAATCTGCAAAACTTGGAAGCTGGTCATCATTCACATGGTTGTCTGAGAACAAATCAGAGGTTGTTCCAGCAGTCAAACGTGCAGGAGACGAGACATGGAAGCTATTCCACTGAAAATTAAGAAACAGGTTACAGCTACCATTAGTTTTGGCAACATGGTAAATAAGATATCCATAGAGAGATGATCTGTCTGATTGATCTTTATTTCTTGAATTCATGCTAATCTTGCTGTAACTGTGGAAGCTTCTGCTAGAACAATGAATATTAAAAATATCGATTGGGCCAATAAGATGCCCGCACGTGACAGTTGAGTTATTTAGAGAACCTCCTCCAAGTAAAGCTCTAGAGCTGGAAAGAGCCATTGGCATCTTATAATTGTCAATACCAACAGGTAAATGGTTAGCCCCAGATAGCAGTTCGCCACCGTGATAACCACAAACTTCCAATGATGGTCCTGACACAGATGGAGTGGAAAATGACCGTGATACAACTCCAATAACCGAAAGGTTCTTTTTTCTACTTGCTGGCTGTACGTTTAATTGAGCAGCACATGGAGTGAAGCTTTGAAGTAGAAAATTTAGGTCACCAGATTCTACATACAGTCCAGAGTAGAACCTAGGCTTAACGCACAAAAGTTTCCCATGGTCAAGTAGACCTTCAAGAGCAATACTAGTTCTTTGAATCCCGTGACTGAATGAACATCTAAATTTTGAGAAATATTTATAAGGCATCTTGCCTTGGCACCAGTTTAGCATAACGAACCAAAGCAATATCGCAGCATGCAAGGTATAATCTCATAACTCCCAACACATATATCTGCAGATTCAGTTCAATCAATTTATTCAACAATAACACAAGGACCTGGATCGTAAAAACGGGTCTCACAATTATGTTGTCAAAGATGGATACAAGAATGCAGTCATGGTTGGAAGCATAGATAGAATCCAAAATTTCAAGCCTAAAACGTTATTGCATCTAAATTTCCTCTAGGGAGGGTCAAAACCAAGAGAACTTCTCCAGTTTTAGCATTCAAGAGTAAAGTCCCTAGTGTTCCGAAAGAGCTCTTCGGCTCCTTTATGTGTAACCAAAAACATACTTATATAGTGTTCCTTTTAGGCCAGACTTGGCTAGACTAAAACAAAGTGTTCAAGCTCAAAACTTTTAGATGTCTACAAATACAATGTTGTTATAAGAACCAATAAGTATTTTCGTATCATTTCATTAATATTCTTCTTAAATCAACTAGCATAAGTGTGTAACCAAGACAATCTATTTTCACCACATATAATTCCATCTGTGTCATGGGATTACCGACTAAACCCGTAAATTACTAATGATTTGTCCACATCTAGATATGATACCTTAGATATAACCATCAAAGTAATGTTTCCATTAAAGTATTGTAAGTTAACTAAAACTGCTATAAAATTACTTTAACTTTATAAGCTAACTGATTGAATTCTATATGTTTTATTACAAAGGGAGCGTTTGGGATTGCTTATTTATCTGCTTATTGCTTGGCTATTTAAGCAGATTAGCAATAATAAACACTCTTTAAAACACATTTTCTACTTATTTCACAAAAAAGAAGGCTTTTTTATAAGCCAGTGAGTATCTGCTTATTTTTCGGGATAGATAAGCGCTTATAAAAAAGCAATCCCAATATAGTAATGATAGTAATAATTTACTTATAGTTTCTTTTATTGCTTTATATTACATCAGCTTGTACAAATAATTAATCCTAATTTCAAAAAACTTAAGATATGTATATAAATATATGTATATAACATGTTAATCAAATGAAATGAAAAAATTAAAAGAATTTAAAAAATCACCTTCAGAGTGTGTAAAGTAGTGATGTGAAAAATGATAGACGGCGGCCACCAGTTCACGGATGAGGAAAATAATCGACGGCGGCTCCGGGCTTTTAGGGGTTGATAAAAAGCCCTAACCAGAAAAGGACCGATGGAGATCGAAAGTTTGGCAGAAGTATGCAAACGTAAATGTAAAGGCTGAGGGTATTTCTGTAAATTCAAAAACTAATTTTGTTGGCCTGAAAGAATCCAGTCAACCTCTAAAATTGACCCTAGTAAAAAAAAAAGATTTGAAATTTTTAGGTGAATGAAAAAAAATAATAATAATAAAAATTTAAAAATGAAATTAGGAGAATGGAAAATGGATCCCTTTTTTAAAAAAAAAAAACTGTTTTGAAATTTTTATTTACCTTTTAGAATTTTAACAATTTAAACATTTACGTTTGATATATTTTTATATTCAATTAATTAATTAATTATACTTTTTTTATTAGTTTAGTCAAATTTCTTTCGTATACGATTAATTATCAGTATTAATTTAATCATCAATTTAATTTATTACTTGTATATAATGATATTTTATACTTTATAATTATGAAATATAATAATGTATATTTTTTTCATTAGAACAATATTATTAATATTTTGTACGGATACTATAATAGCATCTTTTACACAAGTGTTTGTTTGATATTAATGTCGACATGGCACCATACATAGTATGCATTGTCATAGTCTCATTGCGCGTCCATCTAGTTAATTTTTTGTTTGCCATTTTTCAAATTTAATTTTTAACTTTTGAATGTGTAATCTAAGATTCTTATCTTTGTTTTGATTAAGGTAATTTGGTAACTTAAAAATGCTATGAATTGGTAAAACTTTCTCGAAGTGAATTTTTTTGTTATTGTTATTATTTTAATTATATACATGTCAACTCTTGATTATTATTTATGATAAAATTAAAAATGGCATATATTTACTATTTTTCTTGTAATAATTTTAATCGATGTCAATAAAATGTCTCATATACCACATGAAACCAAGTCTACCAAATACGATTCACTTATTTCATCATATGCTTATTTGCTTATATAAGTATCTAATTATGTGTATGTTTATTTTTGTTAAATAATTTCAAGATGAAGCTTTTAATCTAGGTCTCCCTAAAGCGAATAGTAAGGCTATCTCCAATGCTAAGGACGTCCTTAGGCGTCCTTGAACTGCCACATCATATCCTTATACATCCTTATAAATGCTTCAAATCTTATAATTTTATCTCCAACCATACAAACATCCTTATATATCCTTTTACCTCCAACTAAAAAACAAAAGTATATTAAGTAAGGGCATGCCCTTAGGTAACGACATCTTTCAAAAAGTCCTTAATTTTGGACAAATTTCAACGGAAAATGATATCCAATGGCGCCTAAAGACACCTCCATTGATGATAGCCTAACAAAACACGTGAGCCTTCGGTCATTTTTAGAATTTTAGATGAATGAATGAATAAACATTGGTTTCATTAATGGGCTTATATATGGGCCAAACCCACCCCGCAATAAAACTTGTTATTTGCATTTCTTGATTGTATATTTATATTCACCATTCATTACATCGGCCTGAGACTAGGATATGTCATGCCACCACACGACAACCATTTATATCACTTCTTAATTGTTACAATGGTTACCTTTCTCCGAAATAAAAATTGGAAAAAAAAATAAAATTAGATATTTGCAACTTAATAAAATAAAAATGAGTGATGGACTTAAGGCTTCGTTTCCATGACTAGAACAACATGAAAGTCTCAAGTCCAAATTTTAAAAGCAAAAAACATATATACTCTGTCTTAACTTCAGTGTCACGGCCTGCCACATATTTAGGTACAGCAAGTTCAAAATTAGAGGACATTTGTGTGTATTTATAAACTAAAAGGGTTAAGTTGATTTTCCCATACTCTTTTGTGGTTATAAAATCCAAAAATGGTACGTAAATAACACCTTAGTCCTTAGAAAAGCACATGTTTTTTTCGAATAAAAACAAGATGCTAGAGTAAAGTACATAAGACTTGCAGAGAAATAAATAAAAACAAGGGAAAACTAAGTACATGAAAAATTACAAATTAAACGAGCACCAATGGGACCAACTAATTGCAGAGGCAAATGAGCGGTTTATAAGCCAAAGAAAACTTGTTCATTTTAGTTCTTTAGTAACATGTCGCAGAGAAGGGTTCTTGGCTGAGAAAAGAAGGTCGTTACGAGCTTTTCAAATCACCCACATGTAAGATAGAATAACAAGTTGAAAAAGTTTTTGTGCGCGAGAGTTGATGTAGACTTTCTTGTGAGCTTCGAAAAGATCTTTGAGACACTGAGGTTTCGTGATCGATGGGCGACACCATGATAGTATAAAACTCTAGAGAAAATCTGCAAATTGACACTATAAGAAGAGGTGCTCGGCTATTTCTTCATGTAACTTACATAAAGGGCACATGGACGATGGGATTGGGATGCTTTGCTTTGTTAATTGATCTGCAGTAGCTAAATGCTTCATTTTAGCTCTCCATCCAAGAATATTAATTTATATAGGTGCAGCTTTGTTCCATGGAAAGGCCCAATGTTTGGGTCCATTTGAAGCATTTACCAGTCGATAGCACATTGATTTGACAGAGAAGCAAGAAGATGAGTCAAGATTCCATTTTCAGGTATCGTCATTATTTGAAAGATGAACATATTGGATTTGGGTGAGCATAGCTTGGAACAAACATAAAGCTATGCTTCCATACAGTTTACTACATATTCAAAGTAGCCTAACAGTCTAAAACCAATCAATTATTGATATGTAACAGTACGGGAAAAGAAATTTTTATATATAATCACATTTGAGTGAACACAAAAGTGACAAAACTATAATCGATGAGATGTTGATGTCTGATGAAGACAAAAAACCAGAGTTTCATAATATGCCGCAAGATGTAGGTGACCAAAGACAATTGGAAACGTGAAAAAGATTTAGTTGAACGAATATGTGAAAATAACGTGTCACATTATAATCGAAGAACTCAAAAGTGTCTATTAAAGTTAACAACAACTAGCATGGTACTTGTGCATTGGAGCAGATACCATTAATAAAGTGCAAATGAAAGAAAGAGAGAGAGAGATTGAGACTTGAGAGAGGGTTGTGTGCAATGTGTGTGAATGATTAAAAATGAAAAGGTGAAAGCTTTTTTGTGAAGGCTAGTTTAGATATTTTCCCCATGTAAATTTCAACATGTAAGACTATTCTTTTTATTATGTACTTATGTAGTATAAATATGAAGAAACAACTATGTGGCATCTTGATCGTTTGATTAGACATATTTTTAGAAAGATCAATTAATATAAACTATCATGTAATTAAATGAAAAGGTTGAAGATATAATCGATACCCTGAATTATATTTTCATATCTCTCTTTTCTACTTCTTATTTATTTTTTTTCTATTTACAACTTTATCTTTTAAAAATTTTATTATTAACAAATTATCTATAGTTCAATCTATTACATTTTATAATCAACAAAACTATTTTTTATAAGGTTTAGTTCTTTTTTTTTGTTTTGTTTTATATCCATAAAATCAATATTGTTTTATATATATACTAGTTTATGTCCCGTGCGATGCACGGCTAAACAATATAATTTTATTGATTAAAATTGTAGTTTAAGTAATATTATTTAAAAACGATGATTAACATATATAAAAAGGAAAATGGTATACCTTTTCAAAAATTAGCTTAATAATTAATCCTATTGAAACTATAAGATATGTCTTCATTTAATAGTTAAGAGGATTTTTAGGTATTATTTTATAAGGATTTATCATTTCTCATCTCATAAAAATATATGACTATATTTACTTTAATATTTTTAAATCCAATCAAATTAAAATAGACAGAGTGATATTTTAATTTTAGAGTAATTATTTTTTAAAATTAATAACTTTTAAAATTTGAATTTTTTATTCATTATACATACTTTAATTAGTAGGGGCACGTTCTAAAATAATTATAATAATATAAAATAACTCACTATATATTTTTTATATATCATTAGTTTATATAGAAGCAATAAATTATAAATAAAATATGAATTTTATAAGTAAAGTCATAACAACTTAATCATTTATGAAACATACAAAAAACAAAAATATTAAACTAATATTTAATTCAATGAAAATTAAATATCGATTAAAACTTTCTGAAAGAATTAAAAATTTGCCTAACAAACATTTCCATTTTTATAAGAAATTAAGTTGAAATAAATTTATAAAAAACCAAATTTATATAATATTATGAATTGGGTAAACCTAAATTTGACATATTTTATAGTAGAAAATTCAAAACATTTACTCCGTATATTAAACATAATAGATATACTTTCTAAAAAATAGCATAAAAAGTTTAAAGATGATTATCATATTATGTTTAGATTAGATATACTAGACGTATATTATTATATATGTTTTTTTATATGTAAATTCTTTATTTATTTAAGTTTGCCAACTAATCATTCCATGTAAGATTTAAATGAGATAAATGTACATACTTAAATAATGAATATTAATCTACAAATTGACACATAAGCAAAAATCTTAATTGTAAAATAGGTAAAGGTGCCACAAGGTATTTTTCATATCCTCTCTTAGTTATATATATATATATACTAGGTATTTTACCCAGCGCGATGCGCGGCTAGCTAAAAAGATTATTTTATACATTAGTAAATAGCTATTCTATAGGTTTATTATGCAAAAATTGATTATGTTATAGTTCATGGTTAATTCATGTATCACTCTGGTCACCCTTTGTTTTTTCGGACATGTTGATAGCACAGTCACTTAACCTACTATAATGATTACACATCCCTTCTAAGAACATTTAACCTAAGATATTTTGATATCATCAACAACACCATTTGTGTAGCCATAAATCGCATAAAAATGTATTCACCTTATAGATTAACACTACAACAAATTAAACGTAAATCGCGTAATAATGTAGCATGTTATATATTCATCAAACGTAATAATATGTACAAAGTAAAAAATCAAACATAACAAAAACTTAGTCATATAAAATACACATAAATTTAGTCATATGAAATACACATAAATACAATACGAATAAGTAAAAAAAACCCAATAAGATAAATAAGAGAAAATCATTATAGTTTTTGCTTTTTATTATATAATAGACTTTGTTTTATGATTAGAATAACAACCAACTTTAGTTAAAGTTTCGGCAAAAAGAAAAAAAAAGAAGAGAAACAACAAAATTGATTGGTCATATATAATCTAATAATATATTCAAATAATTTCTAAAATTTGATATAGTGTTTAAAGTTGTATATATTTTAATAGATAATATTATTTTTGTCAAATATGTGTGCCAATTTAGTAGATGCATGGTCGTTATTTTATTATTTTAATATGAGTTTTGATATTATTTTTTTATCTTGTGTATATAATTATGATTAATATATTATATTATATTTAATAAAATAAAATAAATTATTTTGAGAATAAATAAAGGTTATAAAATAGATATATTCTAAAAAATGTATGGAGATGTCACGTAGGATAAAATCCTATGTGGCAATATTTAAAATTAACTTTAGATTGAAAAAAGGCTTTAGAAGGCTAGAATTTTTATTGTTTTAATATATATATATATAGATATATATATAGATATATATATATATAGTAAAACAAATTCATTCTTTTAATATATGAAATTTTTTCAAATTCTAATAATTATTTAATATTTTAATCGTTTTTTTCGTTAAAGAAAACTATAAATTATAAAAAGTAAAATTGACTAAAAAACAATTATGATTGTAATTCAGGTAAAGTTTATTCTATATATAACTTGATTGTAGTTTTAAATTTTTGATCTTTATTTTATTATATTTGTTTAAAAGGGACATTCGTTTATATATAATCGTATGAAGTTTTTTTCAAGATGATAATTTATTTAGCGATCTAATTTGTTTATATAATATCTAAAAACTGACATTTTAGTTATTTATGTGATTTTAATTTAACATTTGTTTTAAGGTAGAAGTTTAAATTATGTTTTATACCAAATGCTGGATCCCACAACATTTTGAAACAAAATATACAACATATATGTTTTGAATGTACCTATATATTAGATAGGAATGAAGACTACCTGTATAAACAAGTGTCCAACTTTTATATTAATCCCGCTATGGTTTAGAATCGATATATTAGCAAGCTGCTGTTTCAATTATGTTGCATACATATGTTGTGAAGAAAACAAATTTCTTTGAATAATAAACCTTACTCATTTGCTTCTTTTTACAGAGACTTTGAAAGGTCATGTTTGAATAAAATAGTGATCGAAATCGATAAAAAGAAAAAAAAAATTTAGGTGCAAAAGAACCATCTTTGATGAAAGATAAGAATGAAAAGATTTAATCAAAAAAGATGAGAAAAACCATATAAAAAATTGTGAAATACTTGATATTCAAGTGGAATCCGCATAAGTATTGTTCTATTCACAAGACTGAGGGTGGGGCCTAATTAAATTTGTCATTAAGTGTAGATGACTTGTAAACTTGTAAAGTTCAAAACCGAAAGGTCATACTACAATAGTTGGTAACGTCATTTATTTGAAGAAAACTAAACTTTGAAATGCTTAAATACAACAAAATGAAGAAAGAAAGTTCTCAGTGTCATTTTTTTTTTCCGGATTTTAAACCCTAATACTTCAATGTCGCATGGTGGAGGTTAAGATGTAGGCAGACTTTACCTCTATTGAAGTGGAGAGACCGCTTTCATTGTCTACCTAAATGGTAGAAAATGTCCTTCAAACATTACATGAGATGAGGATTATTGAACCCATAAGGTCATAACCTCTATCTTTAGAAATCAAAATGTTTATCACTAATCCAATTATTCTGCTTTAAATGCTTAAATACAACAAAAAACTTTAAAATGAAAAATTATAAACAAGGAAAATGATAAATCCTTCTAATTAATCTTACTAAAAATCCTCCTAATATATCCACTTGTTAACACATATAATCCACTAATTCTATTTCCTAATCTCATCTTCTGATTTTTCATATTGATTACCATGTAAACAAATGCGTAAATTGGAGTTATGTTTCTAACCAAATATGAATATGAATTGTGCAAGTGTTGACTGAGTTTGGCAGGTTTGACTAGGCATTTACTACATGTGGCCTATTTATCTGATTGCTGTCCCTACCGTCATCCTTTCTTTGAGCTGTTTCACACTCGCAAGGATAACTTCTCACCACAATAATGATAGAATCTATATATAAAACTTCTGATAAGAGTGATGAATAATGATGCATTTATTTGATGACTACTATCATGAATTCATGATATACTTGTTTTTCTCATTTTTTATTTTCATTTTGATATATATCTATTCTAAAATATCTATCTATATTCTCTCATGAAAAATATTTGGATTTTTTAAAATTCAACATTTTTTCCCTCCCAAAATATTCATACTTAAACATAAAACTCTTATATATCTCCTTTCACCATTCACTCTAATGACCATTACACATTCTCATCGACCTTCTATCACCCTCCGCCGTTGCCCTCCTTCTCCACCGCCTCCCTCGATCTCCACCACTGCCTCCCTTTTATATTGTCATCACCTTCTAACCGTCGCAACACGCGAACACTATGCTCGTTAATTATTGTTTTATTGGAAAAACATGTTCGCTAGTAGTATATGCTAACTAGTCCTAGTAGACGACTAGTAGGGGTGTTAATGGGTCGGGTTAAATTGAATAAGATTTGGGTTACTCGGGTTTGGGTTGTTCGGGTTTAGGTTGTTTGGATTGGGTATTGGGTAACCCAAATAAAATTTGATTGAACTTACATGCATTAGTTACGCAACATTGCAACAATATAATTTTAATTTCGAAAAAATAACAGTGATACTTATATTGATTAAGTTCATTATATCCAAACACTTTTGATTGTGTGTTTTTGGAATTCTTGCATGAAAAAATGATTGTATTATTAGAATAAAAGTCATAGACAAAACAAAAAAATTATAAACTATATAAAAATATAAAAACTAATGATATTAAATAAACAAATTATGACAATATATGTCTCTTCTTGTATTCATATTGTTATCATCTTTTATTAGTGTATTTTTAAACATCTATTATTATTTAACTTTGGACGATCCTGATTTTGTTTATAAATAAAAATTTAATATTCAAAAAATATATACTTTAAATAAATTTAACGTGTTCTATTAGTGTATATATATATAAACACATCTTATTTGGGTTGACCCAAGTTATAAAAATTTCACCCGCAACCCAAACCAATTAAGGTTTGGGTTGTTCGGGTTGATCCAAATGACGACCCACAAACCAAGTAACCCAACCCATTTCATCCAAACCCATTCGGGTCGAGTCAGGTTATTTGGGTTTGGTTATTTTCAACACCCCTAGAGTAGACGGTACATCTTTGTGCATTTATATACTGGCAAATAGATGATCATATTTGTTTATATTCATTTTCTATTATCTAAGTGGCAAAAGTGTAGTATCAATTTGCCAAGTTTTAACCAATAAAATTGTGTCATGTGTATTTGTCAATAACTAACCAAAACTTGCCAATAAATTGCCAATGGTTGTGGTGTAGTATGCCAAATTTATCAATTTTTACCCAAAAGACAAGACAAGACAAAAAAAGACAAAAATAAAAAGAATTTTGTACTATGTATTACTCGTCAATCCTTGCCACAATCGGCCAAAACATGCTGATGTCAATTGTCAATTAAAGTTGCCAATTCACATGCTATAGCCTTGCCAATTTGTCAGAACTTGCCAATAAAACTTGCCGATGGTTTTTGCAAACCACACCTTGCCCTTAATGTTATAAATTTATAATTATAATCTTTTAAATTGCATGCACTGAAAAAGAAATGTAAAGGGTTGAAATGTTGAATAATGATCAAGTAAGGCAACCTCATAGAGCTTCACTATTTTGGAGCCCAAATTTATTGATTCTCGATTTAGTTATAATAATATTGATTTTACTTTTTTAAAATGTCATCTTTTCAACTAAACTACTAAAACAATTTGAAAAGTTCATTCTAAAAGAAAACTGTAATTAATGGTAACATTGTTTTAAGTAAATTATAAATCAAATAAAAGATTTTTTAGTGTTTTTTTTATGGCTTTCATTATGTTTTATAAAGTTTCAGTTTCAATTAATATTACCTTCAAAACCCCGGAAGAGACGGCCTAGAAATTATCATCACGTTAACACGAAGGTATAACATGGAACATTCTTTATAAATATGCATTGATGTGTGAAATTGGCATTAGACATTCTGTCATTATGTAGAGTACCATAAAAGGTGCTCATGCTTATGGATAAGTTAATATAAATATATCATTATCAATTCATAAAGTGATGTTTGAATTACTTGTCCTTTTCATTTTTCTTGTATCGGTTAATCTATTTTAATTGGATACGTTGCTTTAACTAAAACTTGGACGAGTATAATCACTAAATTGTACGGAATATACACAAACACGAATTTACAAGCAATTGAAAAACAAAATTTAGACTATACATATTTTTGTTTGTGTCAACTAACTACAAGAATAAATACTCGTAAAAAAGAGTAGAAAGTAGACCAAAACATGTGACATCTTTACCTCATCATGCCAACTGCCAAACATTTGTCCCCATCTTTATCTCACATCACTTCACTTCACTTCACTATACACAACATTCAAATTCAAATTATATGACAGCATGACAAACAAGAAAGAAACAAAAACATTGCTTCTTCCTCTTAAACGTAAACTAGATTATACAAATCTCTGTTAAGATTTGCTAAAAAAATTATCACGTTATTGATTAGTGTTATTTTTTTTATATTAAAATTACTACTAATATACGAATATATATTAAGCTTTTGAAGCAAATGTTAAATAACATAAAGTGATCGAAATATAAATATCGGCGTCTCATTATGCCTTCTCTATATATAACTAAGTGAGAATAATTTTTTAATTATATAGCAATCATAAAATAATGTCATGTAGGATTTTTGCTTAGGTGTTATACTTACATTAATTTACTAATTTTAAGCATACTTTAAAAAATTATTTTTTAGCCTAATCATCATTAAATACTAATAAAAAAATATAAAAAATAATACAAAATGGCTAAAAATGATACTCCCTCCGTCCATATTAAGTGTCCTAGTTTGCCTTTTTGAGTCTTTTTCTTATAACTTTGACCGTAAATATCTTTGTTTGTGTTATATAACACTTGATATAACATATATAAATTGATTGAGTTTTAAACGTACTTTTCATTGATATAACTTTCATCAACTAATATATAACACAAACAAATATATTTACGGTCAAAGTCGGAAGAAAAAGACTTGACCAGTCAAAATAGGACAATTAAAATTGGGATGAGGGGAGTACTATGTTACATGTCAGTTAACTCATGCATATCGTAATAGATGGATTACTTATGTTTATAATTATATTATATTATATGTATTATAGTATATATATTTAGAAGAAGATTCGGCTACATCTTATATTATTTTTCTCCCAAAATAATTACATTTTTATTAGTGTGAATATTTGTTGTGTCTGCAAATTTATCCTTCAATATTATACGAGTAACCATTAATATATATTCATATTACCGTGCATTATAAATACTTTATATTTATTCTTTGCGTCAAAATATTTATTATATTTTATTTTATAAATGTATATCATAAAAAAGACTTTTATGGTTTATAAATAATAAATAGTTTGTTTCATTAATTATGCTTTAACATACCTGACGTACAAAATTATCATAAACTATAAATAATAATATAATTATCTTTTGTTATTATTTTTTTATTTATATTTTCAGTCATCCCCGCACATCGTACGGGTTTAATTTAATATGTAATATTGTCAACTTTGAGTTTGACACGTAACCTTTGTTTTTTTCTGTCCAATGCTCAAAACATTGGTTGTTTTTTTATTAAATAAAATACTTCGTAACAATTAATTTTAAATGTCTTAACTTTATTTGACTTGTAGTAAGTAGCTTTTGGCATTTTGCTTCAATGATTAAACTAAAAAGGAAAGTATGAAATAAACATGAAAAATGATTAATTTTTTTAAATATTACCTAAAAATTACTCCTAAATTTATAAAAGTAACATACGTTATCTATTAATTTTCTTTTCTAATTTTGTTCATTGATTTTTTCATATTTTAGTATTTCATGATTAAAAACATTTCTAGCTATTTAATTAAAAAAACTATTCATTTCTTAATATTAATAAAGATATATACAATCAATTCATTTCTTTAAAATGTATCTGACCATCATTATCGATAGTCCTACCGTTTTCCGTGAGTCAGTCAGATACATAACTCAAAACAAGTTTTAATTCCATCCTTAAAACAAGTAACAGTATGTATTAATATAAAAATAGGAAAAAAAAAAAAAAAAGTAACTACCTCATGGTTACCACCTAAACATACAAAAGCTAAATTACCTAACATATAATTATGATTAAAATTGAAAGTACGACACGATAATAGGATTTTAACATATCATATCTGCTTTTATGCTGCATTCATTTTTTGTTGAACCATCACGCTTATACCCATATTGGTTATTTCACAATTAGTTTTAAAGATTCTACTGTGATTTTACGTTAGCATCTAGCCTAAACCAAGACAAAGTCGCCTGCTTTCGAGTATCATTTGTTTTTGTAAATCGACAATAATAGTAGCGTGCGAAGGATGCATGTTTCAATTTACCCAAGGTGTTTTTTTTTTGTTACCGATCGCTTAATGTATATCAATTGCCGTAACCTTTTTCATCTCTTCAATATTGTTGTCGCAAATTCCTTCATGATGCATTTCTTGAAATTGTTTTAGTGATCCTTCTGTTAATGTATTATGTTTCACCATAAAGGAAGGTTGACAAGATAATAAGTTATCAAAGTTTCAATTTTATTGCTAGTGGCTGTAAATAAGTGTCTTTAAGTTATTGATATTGCACCATATACATTACTCCCTACTTAGAAAATGACTAATCCTCCTAATTCATTCGTTTTATTGGATCATGTGAAAATTCAAAAAGGAACTAAGGAAAATTAAAAAGGAAATTAAGTAAAGTCCACTTGTAACATTCTTAAAGTTTAAAACAATTTTTAACACTAATGTTTAGAAAAATCAATCATTTTCATGGTCTACATACAAGTCTATATTTTAATGGCACTACATATAAGTTGATTTATATATATAATTCCAATCTTTTCGAAAAATTTAGGTACTACTGCTAAAGATCATGAAATATATAGATGTATACATATGTAATTAAATTCATGTGCTTACTATATATAAGAGATCATACAAAGCCACCTCACAGTCAACATCTGACATCTCTCTTTCACCATTAAAAATTGAAAGAGAAAGCTCAAATTAAAGAAGTGATGGCTTCTTGTCACCGGAGGAATCATCCCAATCCTTATTGTTTTGAACTGAATTCACACCCCCAAACGAAACACCGGCAGCTGCAGCTACATTTAGCCCACTTCCCCCAATTGTATTTAAAAACGCCGAGTAGCCACTACTCGAACCACCGGTTCCTAATCCAAGAAAATCGAGGGTTGTAGGTGCCGGTGGACCCATAAGTAAATGATCTCCTAGGCTTCTAGCATTATTATTGTTGTCATTCATCTCTTGTTTGGTTTGTAGGTCACTCCATTGCCCAACCCCAGCTTCTTGGTAGTGATCCATGGAGGAAGACGCCTGTGGTTGCGTTAATCCCAAAGCGTGTAGAAACGAGGTGTTGGACGATGTTGCACCCATTTGAGCTGCTTTTTGAAGCAATGCCGTTGCGGAAAGTGCTGGTTGCGGTGCTGCTTGTACATACTGATGCCGTTGGTGGTGTTGTAATGTGTGATCATGTGGTGGGTATAACGATGCCGAGGAAGTTGTGGAGCGATACAGTGAAGACGATAACGAAAGTGACATTGGCTCGAGAATCGGATTCCTACTATCGCCTCCAGTAACGTTACATATCACATTAGAGTAAGCCGATGGAGATGATTGAGACGGTTGCAAGACAGACGACGATGCAAATATACTAGCAAATACGCCTGTATTGTTGTTACCACTAGTTGCTGATCCTCCACCACTTGTTGTCGCCTCCATCTCGACTGCCGGATGTTGTAAAATCCCAACTGCCTTTTCCGGCATATCTGTAACAAAACAAAAGAATAAACGGATACATAGATGAGATTAAAAATTAAAAATGAACAAAGTTATACTCATAACAAATATACTACTTCTCTATAAAGTATGATATGAAGTACTTGATAAGTGGAATCTAATAAAAAAGCTATGAGTGTAAACTTTGCTACAAGCTAAAAGTAAAGGGAAAGCAAGCAATTAAGAACAATCATAGAGTCCTTTTTTCATCCATAAAATCTCTCTTTTTTAATTTCACTTTGGCTTCTTCTTCGATCTGTGAACTTTCCTTTAATTAATGGACTTCTATACTACTACTACTACCACCAACTCTCACATTCACACACAAAAGTTAAAAAAATCTAAAATTAAATTAAAAAATAATACAAACAGTAAAAGACAAATGCGTCACAACAAAACAAATTGATTCCAGTGGATACACAAGGATAAGCAACTTCAAATTAATTTGAAAAAGCACATAAAAGCAGTTTCAATATAAAAAATAAAATAAAATAAACCTGAGCTGTGAACGGATTGGACCGGAGATAGTACACCGGTAGACGGAGTTAGCGGTGGCGGTGGCGGACTACACGACGGCGGAAGCACCACCGACTCCTTTTTTTCACTTTCAGCAATTAGTCTAGCATGCTGGTCAGCAATTGTAGTTGACATGTTTTGAGGAGGTTGATGAGATCTCGCACTCTCTTGTGCCAACGCATCACAAAACGCTCTATGTGTGATAAAACTATCCCGCCTTCATTATCAAAACATTATAATAGTATTAATAAGATCATTATGTAATTATATTCTCACAATTATGAAATGTGTTATGAATATAGAACAAGAACAAAATATATATAGAGAGTATATATTTTTTGTACCTAGAAAACAAGGTGCCACAATCACATCTATATTCTTTAGTCCCACATGTTTTCATATGTGCTTTCCAGTCAGATTGAACAGCATATTTTTTAGAACACCGTTCACACTTCCATTTCTTCTCGCCGTGTTTTCTTGAAAAGTGCTTTTTAATACCGGTGAGATCACCCAAGGCTCTTGACGGATCATGATGGATACATGTTTTTTCCGGACAAACGTAAACTCGTTTCCGTATTTCTTTACCGTCTCTTTGTTTTAACTTCCACGGTAAATTATGTCCTCGACGATGAAGCTGTAAATTTTGGTCTCGCTGAAATCCTTTGTTACAGATCTCGCATACAAATCGGTTTGTTGCCAGTAGTGCTGTTGGTGATAACGCTATTACCTCAGCCTCTGGATCTACAAATTATAATTAAATTATATATCCAGCTATATGAAATAATCAGTACAAAGGACAAGGTGATATATATATTATTACCAGGCATTCCAGGAAGATTTCGCTTTTTCTTCAAAGGTTGTTGTTGTTGTTGTGTATCATCATGTGTTGTTGTTGTTGTTGTAGTTTCATCAACTAAATTTGAGGAAACCGCCATTGAAGAAGAAGAAGAATTGATGTCAGGATCAACCATATATATATGAAATTAAAATCAAAGAAAATAATATCAAAATTCAGATGAAATCAGCTAAATAAGTAGTAGTTCATTATTTCTTCATCACCCACCAATAAACAAAGTCTTTATGTTTTTGTTTTTTTGTTTTTATATATATTATTGACTATCTATAAGCCTATAATTAATTAAATACTATGCAATTACAAACTATTTAGTCAAACAACTATGACCGGAGTATGTAGGATAAGGCGGCAATCTTTTATATATAGATATAGATATAGATTAGATATACGGAGATAGATAGAGAGATTGTAATAGTAATGTAATGGAAAATGAGAAGGAAAATGGATGGAAGAGTGAGGGTTAAAAGTGGCGGCCGTTAACCATGGTTAAGGGGAAGGTACTTCGGGCACAAGTTAAGAGTGTGTATGAATGAATGTATGATGAAGTGTGTGAGAGAGATAGAGAGAGGGGGTTGAAAATCTTGACCGTCCACGTGGTGAAATCAGCGGGAGAGTGGCATGTGTCGGAGAAGACGTAGTAGTACTGGTACTAGTACTCCAACCACGACGCGTTGGCTTTGTCGTTTTGCATGAGACTTTGAAAATGAGAGTTCCGTTCACAAAATATATATTTGGAGAAAGGGAAAAATTTCTCACATGTTTTTTTTTTTTAACTATAAAAATTATGGGACAAATATTTATTTAAAATATTAAAGTATTGATATGTGTAGTGTTTTTTATTCAATTTGATTGTATAATAGCTTCATATTCACTTTTTCCATATATGTTATTATAAGTTGCGTGTATCCATAAAATGTATCACACACACGACTAGCTAGAGGGGTTTTAACACAATGTGACCGGTAGTGGTGGCAGAGGCGGTACCAGAAAAATTTTTTAAAGGGGGCAAACTTAGAAAACTTATGAAAAATAAATCTAAAAGGGGGCAAAATCTTAAAAACCTATAAAAAAAATTTAAAAATACATGACAAAATTTAAATTTGAAGGGGGACATTAGACCTCCTTGCCCTCCTTTAATGTGTAATAGTGATGTTGTCAACCAATGGTAATAATAATGATGGTGGGTGATGACAACAACTAGAAGTGGAGATTTATAATATATATTACTGATGTAAAAAGATCATTGCAATACACTTATTCAATGAGTTAGAATAATAAATATTGTAAATTATCTCATATGTTTTATATGTCATTAAAGAAATGAAACAATATCGTCGAAAGTCGGAAGTAAATTAGTTGTTTAAACAATCATTTGATATTTTGACCAAAGTTTGTTAAAATAAGAATTATAGATAAATCCTACAAAATATATCTAAGAATTCTTCTTAATCTCCGTTAATTTCATTTTCCAACAATAGGTATATGTATTAATTTATGTATAAAATTTGTTTAAAAATAGTTTTGAACCATTTATAATTTAGACATAAAACTCATTTTTTATATCCTTCCCGTTTATGCTTTAATTATTTTTTAAAATTTTTTGTATTATATTTATTTCATTTGCTCACTTAATATATTATAATTCATAATTTAAAAAATAAATAATGAAAATACTAAATGTTTTTCACATAAAACAAATAAACTATATCACAATTTCAAACTGAATTTTTTTTCTTTTTAAAATTGATTATTTAACAATACAATATATATATATATAAGGGATAGTATTTGTACTGCTGGCAATTCCAATTTTAGGAACCGAAAACTTTAAATTCAGGGGGTGGGATGATTATTTATTTAATCATGTGAAAGCAGTACAGTACTGCTGGCAGTAGCAGTACTGATCATTATTTCGTGTATATATATATATATATATATGACATCTAATATAAGTATTTAATTCATCGTTTCTTTCTTTATGAATAAGAAAAATAAGTACAAAGTTAAAAGGTATTTTTCTGTACATTGAGTAAGGAAAACACTATAGTTAAATTTGTAAAATCAAATAGTGTGAAGATTTTGTTATTGAAGACACTGTACTTCTAAAATGTGATGAATTCTCATGTTCTGCTGGTACAATAATTTTGTACGCACATTTAACTTTGAGGAGGAAAATATTTGATATGTCTAAATAATAAGTTTAAAGATGTATGCCTAAAAATGCAGTATTGATATAAAAAGATTAAAAAAGATAATGAGTGTCACCTATCAAATATTTTAAACATATTTTTAGCTATATATAGCTATATATATAATACTCTATTGACAAATATACGATATAAATGCAATAACTTGTCATGAATTTACACATAAGAGAAATTGATAAAGGATGGTTATTCTATTGAAACAGAAGTTGGTTACATACATGTATGGGTCAGTTGGGTTGACCTAAAATGAACATGATAATGAGATGAATATGGTAACTGAATGAGTTATTACCAATTCATTATCATGTTTGGTAACTATATTGGAATGAAAATGAACTATTAGTGTATGGCGTTTGATATTTAAAAATTGAGCTAATTGAAATTATAAGATTGTAAGTGTATGTTTTGTTGGGTGATTAATAAAGTTTGAATGACATTAATATATAAATATAGGTAAATGACTAATCATCATAATAAAATAGCTTAAAAATCCTCTTATCAATCTAAGAAGGTGGCATGTAGTATCAACTAATTTTTTTTCTTAATTTTGCCCCCTGATTTTTTCACATGTCACCATCCAATAGTTAGGAGGATTTTTAGTCTATTTTATTAGGAGAATTAATCATTTTCCATAAATATATATTACTGCATGTAATTACCTGTAAACTACTCCATATGTAATTAACGGTAAATTCAACCATGGAAAAGAAAATCGTTGTCTTTTTTCCTTCTAAATTTGACAAATTATTTATATGATTCATGTATTGTTTTTATTAGCGTTATCCAAGCTTATCGTTTTGTTTTTTTTTTTAACGAAAAAGACGAAAAGTTAGACTAAAAAACATTCAATTAAAATCACTTAGCGGGTCAACAAATTAAAGGAATAACTGACGATGACAAAATGACAAACCAACCAAATTTTCTGGACAAACATCAATTTCTCTAACCCAACCAAAAATAGAAGCCTATATACACGAAACTAGGACTTAAAAGACACTGCATATACTATTCCAAAGCTCTGTAGCCAAATACATTATAAAGTTATGATTTTTTTCAATGACAACCTTAAATTTTATGAAAATGTTTATTTATAAAATATTTATGAATTTATCAACCAAACATTGGTTTTATTATTGATATCTATAGGTGGTTCTTGAAAAAATATAGAGCCTTCCGTAACAATTTGAAATGTTACATTAAAACCGTGCCTGCCCATGGTGTCTTGGACCTTGGTTCAATCATACTATACTATTACTTAATAAATAACGATGCACACATGTATTTGTGTTATGTATTACATTGGTATTATATTGATGAAATAAACAGCTTGATGCATTTATTGCTAGCAATACCATTATGTCATTATGATTCAATAATAATTCATCAAATTACTTGCGCTATCAGAGTTATTGATCTGTCTACTAATAATTCATCAAATTACTGTTTAGCGATTCTGAAATATAGTTACTGATGATATATATGTTAAAGTAATTTAGTTTAAATTTTTTTATATATTTTTTGTTTAAAGTGTAAAGATGGAAAAGCACAACGAACTGTAACAGTTAAAGTTCCCAAATTGTTAAAATGACATAAAATTTTGAATATTAATGTAAGAGGCTAAATGTTTTTTCGTAATTATACAAACTTCCTAAATAAGATGATAATTAGCGAAACATCTAGCTTGTATTGGTTGTATCTATTAATCTATTGTACATACTTATGTTTAGAACCCAAAATCGATTAAGGAAGAGTGTATATCAGGGGCGGAAGTGCGGAACCACGTGAAGTGAATTGAGCCCGCAAAATGTAAAATTTTAGTAGGCAGTTAAGGTGAAATCAGCCCAGTAGCATCATGCTACTTGTGATTTAAAAATTTATAAGAATACCTTGATTGATATTTGGTTGCAAATAAACAAAAGTGATGTACGTCTCGTTAGTTTAGGGGAAGGGAGAAAAAAAGGCAAGAACTCTATCGATGTATGATAGTTTCAAAGGAAATGGCCATGAGTATTCAGCATAATGGGCTTAGGTCTACTCTATATAGAAAGGTGCTCAAAAGTCCATTTAAATAAGTGCAATATGAGTATACATCATACATCGATAGTAGACATGGCAAAAAAAAATCCGGTTCTGATAAACCGAGAACTAGAACTGAAAAAAACCCGGTTCCTCAAGAACTGGTCGGTTTGGGACCGGTTATAGTTTTAGATCAAAAAAATGGTTCTGGACCGGTTCCAAAGCGGTTCAGAACTGGTTCTCAGTAAAATAAAAACAAAAAAAGGTCAAACGTTGACCGAGAACCGGTTCCGGTTCCTATAGAAACCAGATTTCGGCCACCTTTAAATATGACTATATGAGTTATTAAGTATTTGTATTTTTTCTTATACTTGCCATTTTACCCATTTATGTATAATATATGCGCGTATGATGTATCAAGCAAGGTTGGATGCTCGTAACTTGAGATTGAAATGACGAGGAACAAAGTTGAGAGTTTTTGAAATCTCGGATTGAAATCAGGTGGTTCTCAGATTTGGTTCTTATATCGAAAAGTTATAATTTTTGAAATTATATGTAATAAACTTTAAACTTAAAACATTCTCATAATAATATAAAAATATTAAGATAGTACTCCAAGTTTAACTTAATTATTTAAAAACATAAACTTAAACTAGTTTAAAGTTTTGGAAAAGCTTTTAAAAAATAAAAAGTTGACCCAAGTTTTGACCCGAATAGGCCGAGTTTTGACCGATTCGACCGAGTTTGAACACATTTGACCCGAGTCTTGAAGTTAACCAAATTTTAGTCCGATCCAGCCGGATCCAACTCGTGAAAGAGCCGATCCTGAGTCTGAGTATGAGTACCTGACCAAGACAACCAAATTTTACGACACTAATCACAGGAGAGTCTAATTTCCGGGTGTCATAATGTACGTGTAAGATTATGTTGCATTTTTATAGGTAAGTGTTTTATTAATGGTTAAAAAATTACAAAAATGATCGGAGAAAATTATCGGTTAAATTTTGCATGTCTAAAATAAAAACTCGTATTATACCGATAATCTAGATATACAAATTTTCTCCACCTTTATTAATTTATCTATGCACAAGCATGGTATCCGCGTAATTCGGCTGCGTTAGTGGGCACGATGGTGGAGTATTATCGGTGATGGTATTATATGTGGTGGTTGCGGTGTCAAGTCTCAAATGATGTAATTTAATGTAAAGGTGATAACAGGATATTTAAAAAGATAAAGGCTTAAAGTGTTAATTATTAAAATAAATATCAAGAACAATTCTGGTAATTAAAAGACAGAAATTACTAAAAATAAAAAAGAGTCATTTGATTTATAAAGGAGCAAGAGATAGAGATATGAGAAATGGGTATAAATATAAGACTTAATGGTGCCACGCTTATAACACGCGCGTTTCTCTCAATGGTAAATCGATTTTAAGCCACACGTTGAGGATATATAATCCATTTACAAAGATTGAGAATCCAAGTTATGACGAAGACAAAAAGTGAAACTAATTATTCTCTTTTGGATTTTCTTCTAGTAATCCTTTATGGTGGTGTTTTTAAATAGTGTCCATGGGTTTCGATTATTTTAAGTGAAACTTTTCGGTTTTATCAAAGTCAATCTTGGTGTTTTTTTGAATGCAAATTAAACCAATATTTATGGAAGAAACTAAACTAGTGAAGACTGGGGATCATATCGAGCTAGCTAGAGAATACAATCATTACAAATTATTGAGATTAATTCTACACCAAACGACATTGATATGATACTCAAAAAGAAATAGAGTTAATTTCGACCTGTCATGAACCGCCAATTGCAGTTTTCATCACTAACTTTTAAAAATTTAAGTTTGTGTCCAAAAATTCACTTTGTCAACACTTTCGGTCCTGACTACTAACTTCCATTCAAAAACCCATCATGTGATGAAAAATTTCGTAATTTTATCCATCGTCATCTTCATCTGAATCTATAATTATATCTGATTATTTTTCAAAATATATATTTTTATATCATCAGTCACCAAAAAAGTTATTAAACTAGAAGGTATCAATAAAATTACATCTAGCAAAAAACCTGTCAAAACTTTGTATATCCACGTACAAACATATGTTCTTACAAAACCTGCAACATAAATCTCCACATAATTTCAAGCACAACAATTTAATGGCAGCAGATCTTGAAATCTTCCTATAATCTCAAATTTATAGTGATAATGTTGTTTCTTTGTTCAGCCACCCAACACAAATGGGCTCTTGTCATTTTGTTTTGTGTGTGATGCAAGTCCTCCACAAGCAACAAAGACATAGCCCAAAATGAAAGAAAAAGCCCAAGATTTGGACTTTCATTTCACCCCAACAACATATAAATGGGTATGATATGAACTATGAAGCTTTAGAAAAAGATATAAATGGCCAAATGGGTATCGCTTTTTGCTATATATCGTTTTAGCTATATTGAGCTATATATCGCTTTTTGCAATGCCAGTTTATAAAAAGATTATGTGTCATCTTTTCCATAATTGTGTTGTTATTGTTGATGTTGATGATGAATATACAATTTGTTTTATTCAACGAAATAATTGTTGGTTTGAAAGGTATACAAATTAATTATCTAAAGTTATTACAATACTTATCTAAATATTTAATTACAATAATTAAATATGATAGTTCATAAAAATTAATAAATTATTATCAAATATAATCATTTTTGTAATAAAGTATGTAATTATTATAATTTTTAAATAAATTAATAGTTAACATTTATCTAAAGCTAATAAATAAAAGTAAAAGTTATTTATTAAATTATGAAAACAATAAGTGTTATAAGATAAGTAGTCACTATAGTTTCATTTAAAAAAATAAATTATTATGAAAAATTAATTTTTTAAATAAAATAAATGATTAACTAATAAAATAAAATAAATATTTAGATATTTATTTAGATAAATATTATAAAATAAAAATTAATGTTAACAAATTAACAGTTTATACTTATCTAAGTTAATATGTAACTAATAATAATTATTTAAATATTTATAAAAAATAATAAAATAGTTAATAATAAGCATATAATGCATATATGTCATATACCTTATACATATGTGTATACATACATGATACATACACAACTTATACTTACATAACTTATATGTATACCTTATACATGTATACATGAACATACATACATATTTTATACATGCATACCTTATATATACCTTTATTTTATTTAATAAAAATTGATTATGAATTGTAAATAAAATAAAATCTATACACTATATAAATCCCTAAGTAAAACTATCCTATGTGGCCTCTCTAACTATGCAAAAAAAGGGCTGAAATCCTATGTGGCGTTTTTCTATCTTGAATGGTCATACGGTTATTGGTAAAGTAGCGGTTATGATAATGGGCCATGCATTCAAACTATGAAATTTTAATGTGAGGAACAGTTATTCACAATAACTAAGCCCTCTTTTTACTCTAGAAACTAATTCATCGTATTTCTTACATCCCCCATTTTCTCATGATCAAAATCTACCACTTTTCATCAGAATATCTAACCGATGTAGGGGAAGTTCGTATCTATATCTATATATATATGTTATAATCTGATATGTTATGTGTAAGCAATTATGTGTGATTTTTTTGATTAGTCGTTGAAAATTAGGGATTGATTGAGATAATGGCTAGAAAGAAGATTAGCAGTTCAAAGTAGAAAAATAATCTAGATTATGCTTTTGTTTGATTTTTGGAAGGATAAATAATCTAGGCATATTAATGATTTGTATTTCCTTTGTTATAGGGATGTGAAGAATTGATGGCTAAAGGACTATCTATTGTCGAAAAAATGGCGATTAATTGATGTCTAAGGAAAATGGTTGGGTCTTCAATCAAATGTAATGGCAAATATACTCTCTAGAATTGGTGTGCCGGACATACTCGAGAATGCCCAATAAGTGTGCACTACTTTGCGTCAAATCTATAAATCCCGCTATACAGAGGGTTGTTTCAATGGACTCATCATATCCAAAGAGAGGTCTGTACTAGAGGAAATTTGTAAGCATGTTGTGGATAGAAGCCAGGGCCTGATGGTTAATATCTCTACCAAGGACTTTTGCGATAGGTATGCGAGCTTATTCTTTCTTTGAGTTTGTGTTGTAGCTTTAAGAATAACCATCTGCTTTTATATTGCATACTGATTCATCTCGTCCTGCTACTTTGATTTCTAAGTTAAACTTATCTAATATATTTCATAATATCACTAATAGTTACCTTTTTCAATGATTTTCTGAACGTGTATTTATTAGTTTTATTATTTCAGGAAGTTTCTAAAAGCAAAATGTTAGGAAAGCTAAAAGAGCCATATATATGTCTGATGAATACATCCTTATTTATTTAACTCTTAGTTAATATTTTGTACTCTAAGTTTCTCCTCGGGTGATTTCAATGTATATGTTTGAAACAATGTTATGCATTTACCGAAGGTGATTTTAATGTATATAATTAAACAATTGTTTAATCATATACTTCCCTTTATATTCAGTTATGCAACCCTTTTTTAACTTTATATATTAATAATATATTTAAATGACATTCATTCATTTTGCTTGATTTAATCAGAGTTATCTTAGATTCGAATTTTGATATTTTGAAACGCTTTTCTTGCAGTTAGACGAACACTTTCCCCGTCCTATGAAAGAATTTGTTTCATTGTGTTTAAAGAAGCCTCCTGCTGAGGTACAAATTGTGTTTGTAAGAACTATAAATTACGAGAATAGCAACATATTTTCATTTTTTTTACCAGTCACAACAATCATGAGGTATATTAAATTATTGTTATCCATAGTAAATAGACAATTTATGTTTATATGTACTTAATTTAGGTTTATATATATATATCTATATGAACTATAAGTAAGATTCTTCTGTTTTTACATAATTGGAATGAAATTGACACAATTACTAATTGGAAATAGGCCATCTTTCTATATGAGTAACCGTGTGATTATAGATATAAGATGGATCATCAGTGGATAATGATTTCCAAGTCACCTAACACTTTAGCTTTGTCATTTGTGGTCAAGAAGTTACTGTTGTTATCATTTCACTTGAATATATGTTCTTATATGTTTGCAGGCTTTTCCTTGCCATAAAAGACCAATCTCTTGCTTGACCTTTAGACAAGGTACTCCAGATTTGTTTTTTGGTTAATATGACCAAAGAGTCAATATGTGGAAGGAAGTAGACAGATCCTATATAACAACATTATTTGGTCAACCAAGTGATCATATGTGGGAGACATTCAAGAGGTGTGTTGTCTAATACTGTGTTACTCAATTAAGATTGTACCTTTCGTATTTTATATTCAATCAGGTAGATGTGCTCGAATCTGGTTATCTAAAAATGGTTCACCTCTTAATGATGCCTGTATTTTAATAAGGATTTCTAAATCAGATTTATAAGCAATTAATCTGAAGAATTGAAGATTTATTTCTCAGTTTCTTTTGGTTCATGATCTAATTTCTAGAAAGGGGATAGTTAACAGCAAGTTGTCATGCGTGATCAATGTCGTTGAACCAATCAAAATTAAAACTAAATACCAATAATTAGTACGGGTAAGTAGAGTATCGTATCCACAGGGAATCAAGGGAAAGTGTTAAACAAATTACAAGAGTTAATTGAATTAGACATAAACTTAAAGCGATTTGATTGATTGATTTGTTTAATTAAAACTAAAAATGGGCATAAACTTAATAAAATACTTCAATTAAATAAAGGGACCATTCTCATGCTTCAAATTATGTTTTCAAAAGTATAACCTAACTTATGTTCGTTGGAAACCACATGGACATGATTCGTTATATGCTTAGATTGAGTGAATGCTAAGAACTAATCAATTAGGTTGTGATGATTCACGATAATGAAAACCGGAGAATTGACACAACTAAATTATCTATTCATTAACAAGATTACAAATTCATAAGAGATTATTCCAATAATAATTGATTAACAAGAATTTGAAATCAAAAGATAGATGGAATTCATTCAAGTCATAAACTAGTAATCATTCAAACAATCCAAACAACATTAGATGTAAAAGACTAATGGGAAATTAACCATCTAATCCAACATGAACATAAGAAAAGTTGAATACAATTGTCTTACATAATTGTTCACATGAGAATGATCAAAAGAGAATTAGCCTAAAATCTTCATCATTGATAATATCATTGATTCTTCAATTAAAGCTTTGATCTCCATGAAAATATGATTTGATGATGAAATTGGGGTGTTGTGTGTGTTAGGAAACTGCCCAAGGATGAGAAAATATGAAGTGTTAACTTCCCAAGTCGTGTATGAAGGTATTATAAACTGAAAAGTAATTAAATCCCTAATTTTCGGATTTTTAGTGCAGCTCTGGCCGTCCCAGACTGCCCCCTGGCCGTCCCAGACTGCCCTCTAGAAATGGCAGTTTTCCAGATTTTTGCCTTGACACTTCTTGACTTGATTCTTGACTTTGCTTGACTTCTTAATGATCCATTTAACTTCAATTTGTCACCAAAGACCTGAAACACTTAAACAACATAAACACGCCCTAATCGTCTATTAACATTCACAAAACATGTTCGTTTTCGTATCTTAAATTAATACGGATTAGACGTTTATCAATGCGCAGCCTGAAGGTTGTAAGGACGAGTTGAGAAAGATCTGCAGAACATCATGAATGGCTGAACAATTGAAAATTTTGATATCCTGCCATGCTGGCAAGTTTAGTTAATTTTCCATATGGTGCAGGCTGCTAAATTTTCCAAATGGTATGCCTATTAATTTCACAATTACTGTAAGTTATAACAGGTTAGTACAATCTTATATTCACCAACTTGACCCATAACTTTATAAGCTTATTTATTTGACCCGTTTAAGATTGACAACAACTCCCATCTACCGTTGATGTAACCGGCTGAAGTTTCTAACGCTAATATCACCTTCTTATATCAACTTCATTTAATAGAAAGGTCTTGTGGGTTCCTTCGCAAGTCGCAAATAACTCTGTTCTTCCACGATGATGATTGAGACATCGACAATGATGATGAAGATATTGAAATTGACAGCTACTGAATACAAGAGTTCAATCGACATACATGCTGGAAAGGGAAAGGATGGTTTAGATGGAAAGGCTAAAAGTGGATACTAATAAAGTAAGATGTCTTAGCTTAAGTGAACACAATCTTGAGAAGGCAGCACAAACTCATATTGTCAGGTATTAGATACTTTGTCAAGCATTATTAGTACATACATGATACTAGGAGCATTTCTACGTATAGTAACTTCTAAATTTTGATTTAAGGAATTATATGATTCAAAGTAATACATTCTTTAGTGGTAGAAACTGAAAACTTCTTGGTATAAAGCAAGTAAAAGAACCATGAATCTGTGTTCTATTAAAGTATATTTTCATTTTATGTTGTCGGCATTAGATATGACTGGGTATATAGGGAAGCCTTAGGAAAGCCAGAGGTGGTTAAAATAGTGGCGTGTTGGGAAATGGGTTTGTGTTAAAACGTGTAACTGCAAGTTTGAGTCTTTAAAATTCTACGATTAAATAATGTGTTAAAGACGATTAAAAACCTCTCCACAAAAAGCAATTCAGGTCATCTCAACCTGACCCGCTTCAACCCATAAACTTTACACCTGTTTTTACAAGAACCCCTTTGACCTATATCCTGCCTAGGCCATTTTGCTACCTTTAGATTATCTACGTGTATTGTTTTGTAATATAATTACTTTTTTATAGTAAAGTTTAAATCGACAAAAGTTTATTAGTATCCACTTTTAGCCTTTCCATCTAAACAATCTTATGGTAAAGCTTTAATCTTGACAAACCTGTTTTTGTGAGTCTCAACAGAATGTAATAATTTTGTTTTGTATAAATTTTATGTGAGTCTCAACAAAAGTTTTTTATTTTATTTTTTAATAATGATATTGTTTTGTATAAATTTTATGCGAGTCTCAACATAAGTGTTTTTTTTATAATGATTTTCTTTTGTATAAATTTTATGCGAGTCTCTACAAAAGTTATTTTGTTATAACCAAGTACTTAACGTTTTTTTTCTAGATTGATTTATGCAGATTAGTTAGCTTGTGCTATCATACTTTATTAATTTTTAGTTATGTTTTAGTGTTTCTTTAGATTTGAAGATATTCCAGTTGAGTTTGTTTAAAGCATTAAATGAGGTTATATTCATGAAAACATCTACAAGAAAATTTGCGTAGACCATGGAGGAACAGAATGCAGTCTCATGTTTGGGCTATAGACTAGGGACCTAGCTTATGCTTTTCTATGTAAAAGTCAAATTATTTCCGTATCCAAAAATGCATTTAGCAAAGTTGTAGCAACATACTTTGTGTCGTTAGCTTCCAAAGGTCTCCTGCTCAGTACTCATGGGCATTAGTAGTGGTGCTCATTGTTCTTTGTTGTTTATGCTGTTGTATTTATTCTAACGTATAAAGCTGTCAACTGTGTACAAGACACCACTAGAGACATTTGTGAAGAGTTGTTTTTTACCCCTACAACAGTGTTGTTAAAGGCGTGCGCCTAGGCCGCCTAGGCGCAAGGCGATGGCGAGGCAACACTTTGCCGCCTGATAACCTAGGCCCAGGCCCAACAACAATTTAGGCGGCTAACTACTATTTTTCATAAAATCCTTTGGTTAACAAGAAGCGATTTAATAGCATTAAACTACTATTGTTTAATTTTATCACGTCTATTTATTATTTTCCATAAAACCCTTCATCATCAAGACCTACAACTTATGTAAGCTTAACTGATGATTCTGAGGAAGAAGAGCTCGACACATTTAACGATGATGGCAAGGCATAGTTCGTGGTTCTAATTAAGTTTTGTCAATGGTTATGAACTTTATGTGTTAACAATTTGTCTTGAACTTTTATGGCTTAATGCATTATGTGTTATTTAGATGAAATTTGCTAATTTGAAAGGCATTTGGTTTGGTTTTTACTTTGGTGCGATTTTTTTTCCCGGACGTGCGCCTTTCGCCTTCGCCCCATTTAGGGTCTTTGCGCTTTGAGTTCGCCTTTGCTTTTGACAACTATGCCCTACAACATGTATTGTGTAAATTTACACAGTTAAACTTATTAAATTTTATTTTGTTAGAGTTATATAAATTGCCTCATGACCCACATCATTAAGACTTATGTCACTAATTTAACCGACTTACAACTTATAGGACATGGAGGAATTCCAATTGGGAAATCTAATTGGTTTTAAAAGTGGTATCAAACATAGAAGAGATTTTAAGTGATAAGTTGGTTGGATAATAGGTTACACTTTGCAACAATTTTTAACTCATGCTAAAGAAATTAATTAAGGTTGTACGCGCATCGCGCGGATCTAGGCACCAGTTTATTATATAAACATCTACCAATAAACTAAAACCGGATTAATGTATTCTTTTATCAACACGTGATGCTTTATTTAAGCGACATGTGTCTTTTAAATCTACTTTATCTTATTCTTTTAGATATCATAAATAATTAAAACTCTTAATTAGTTAATATATAGATATAAATATAAATATCTTTATCAAATAGTTATACCATATATATATACTTATAAACTAACAAATCGTGCTAATGTAAAATAGTAAATTAGGATATGTAAAACATTAGAATATGATTTAGCATTAGTAAAGGATTGTCAATTCATCTATTCAACTATATTATGCCTCTCCATATTGGGATTTTGTGACTGACATTTGAATATTTTTGTCGACAAATTCACATAACTCAATTGTCACATTCAAAACGTTTTTACAGGTATGCATTTTTCAAATTCATATTTGTTTTAGTTTTATTATGTATAAATTTATTTATTATAATTTATTGTATATAAATATATAATGTCTAACAATTCTCCAACTATGTACATTACTAGTCCTAATACTCGTACGATGTACGGTAGCTATATAGAGTGTATCATAAAGAAATTAGAATATGTCTCATACACGATTCGTGAATATGAAATAAATTAAGGGTAAAGTAAATCGATAAGCGAAGCTAAATTATAATAAACAATATTGATAAATATAATATATGTTTAGTTAGAGTTTTGGATTTACCTTAAATTTTTAGAACCATATCAAAATCAAAACTTGTAAGCATAGTTGATGATGACTAATAGCCCTGTGATTTCGAATTGTAAACTCAAATTTTTAAAGCCTTCATGTTAATAACTTATTATAATTAATATAAGTAATAGGAATAGAATAATTGAGAAAGAAAAAGAGACAATTTATTAATAAAAAAAATGATCAATCAAATAAGGTTATAATATCTTTTATATTAATAAGCCAAAAGTTAAAGTTTAGTTCTAATTAGTCTAATAAGTAAATTGAATTTATATACAACTAAAAAAATTAATTTAACAAAATAAAAAAATTAAAATAATACGTGTCGATCAAGGAATACGCCACGTGTCATTTTAAGAATATGTCAATCATGTTTTAGTTTATTAGTAGATGAGTTATGATACTAATGTGAAATATACAATACGTTTTGACGGTTTTTGTTGATATGTGTATTTGTTATATACTTATTTAGTTTTTATTTATTTTTATGTTATACACTCAAATCATATTTTATTTAACCGAATTTTTTTATTTCAAGTATATTTGTCATCTAAATACATACAATGACAACTTTTAATTTTTTGATATGGAATATTAATATCGGCTAGATGTATTAATCATACTTTTTATGTGCACGACGTAAGGATATGGAAGACCACTTTTTTTTTTTTAATAACTAGTTAATAACCCGGGTTTAACCCGGGCATATTAATTAAAATTTTAAAATTATAAAATATATTAAAAGAATTTATTTTATGTTTGTTCTTAAAACATTATAACTTGATATAAATTTAATAATTCAACTAACACAATAATTATATAGTTAATAAATCAACTAAATAAAAAAAGACATTCTATTTGTAATATTATAAATATAAGAGAGAATTTTTTTTTTTAAATAAATGATTAATATTTTAATTAAACATGTAAAGGGTTATTTTTATTTTATTTATATATGACATCATAATTAAATAAAAGGTTTTTTTAGGAGAAATATGAATTTGTCACATCAAAAACTTTCTAAGAATACTTATAAGAAACAATCTTGTTTTATTATATATAGAGATTATTTGAAATCACAACACTAGAGTTTATATTAATTGATTAATGAAAAAATTATAAATCAAATTTAATCATATATCAGTTTTTAATTCAACTAAAATGTTTTTCAATGTTACATAATTACATTAACATTTGAACGACCAAATCATACGACTTATAGTCAATCCGTATATCGTAAAGGTATTAACACTATTAATTAATAAAAATTTATCTATACTCTTTATTAAAAATTATATGGGGTGCTGACAAGTTTACGTATTTAGGACATACAATTTTACCTTTTTACCCTCACTTCTTCTCTCATAGCATCCTCCATCTCCCAATAAATATCTCCTTCTCATAATAAATACAAATCAAAATATGATATATCTGGGGAAGAAAAAATATAGTCACGCCTCCTTCTTCAATCACGATAGTCACGACTTGATATGCCCTGACTATGGTATCCGCCGCAACGCACGGATAACATGCTCGTAAAAATAATTGCAACGAAAGTTTTGGTTGCAAAATTAATATTCAATTCATTTTCTATTTTCTTTCAAAAAGTGGTGCCCACCAAAATTTCGTCGAGAAACGAAAATTTTCATCGCAATTGAAAATCTTGTAGCGAGGTATACATAGACAAGACACAAGTATACAACTATTGGAATAAGAGACAAAGGCAATCAACACGTACAACCATTGGAATCATTATACCCGTTCGAAGAGTCACGATGGTTCATTGTTAACCGTCATTAGAAGAGCATAGATAGTTAATTTGATGTGAAATTGTAAGAGTGTCAAAATGTCTCAAATGCAATGTAAAACATTATTGTATTATGTTTATGATAGAAATCAAGTTCTTGTCAATCTTTTGTTGATTCGATCATGTGGATATAGAAATCTCGATTGCTAACCGCCTGTTTCCATACAATACTTTAGTACACATTGACTTGATCATTGAGTAGTGGCCGACCTGTATTATCGCTCTCTTAAGGCCATGTGGAGTGAGGCGTCTCCTTCCCAAAGAACGCCCAAAAAGCGTCAGGAACGCCCCGCACACCGCCTCCAGGGGTGTTCCTTGAAAAAAAAGCTCATCGCCGTTCGATTTTGGATGCCCCCTGAACTCCCACTTTCTTTTTGACCCCACACACTTGCAGCTTCCTTATTGGTCTTTTTTTTCTTACTTACATAATTAGGGGGTTTTGAGGAACCTCTGATCACTCCAAGGGGAAAACCCCTTGAAGAGGGGGACTCCACATGGCAGTTTCTCATGAGTTTGAGTTGGGGTTCCCGTAACCCCTCACTCTCCATGGCCTAAGGTAGTGGACCGCGACGACCTTGACTTTTCATTCTATAAAATTAAGCTTAATTAGCATAGTATGTACGTACCACCAACAATCTATCAATCGCATTTTGTTTTGATTTGACAAGGTGTGCTTTACAGCTATCTTTCATAATAAGCTCAGTAAATGAGATAAAATTAGACGTATTCAATTCATGCATTTTCATAACTGAAAACAAAAGTTTTAGCCCAATTAAGGGTTTAATATAACTTAGCAAATCTCTTAATACGTACATATATATATATATAGATACAACTTACTTGTATCAAGTTAATAATTAGTGACCCTCTTTTTGAATGTAGAAGCCAAAAACAGCTCGTGATTTTGGATAATAGCAAAGTTCCTAGCTACCACGTACTCTGCTTTTTGGGACGACATGCTCTAATCCTAGGATTAATTTTAACTCACGTAGCAGGTCCATGACTATGACTTGACGACTTAATTAGGCGATGACTTACATTAGCGTCCGAGTCTTCTTTAGCGAATCCAAGTCTAGTGGGATCTATTAAAATTGGGATAATATCAAAGACGACTAAAAGACCAATTCATCACCTCTCGTTTGGTTACTACAACTTACAAGCTCGCAATTAATGCAAGTGTGGAGTAGTTTCATTTTGTGGAATAATATTCATATTCGTGGGCCATTCTCAAAAAACGTATATGTAGTATATATGTATTCGGTTTGGGGATCTTATTGATCTATCCTTCATCAATATTAACTAAAAATTTGATTAGATATATATTGGGTGGAGAAAGATAGACCAGCTAGCTAGATCGAGGGAAAAGAAAAGGAAATTAAGGAATGGGAGGTACAGAAATAGAAGAGGCGGGATCATCTGCTTCTGCTGCTGTCATTGCTAACCGTAGGGATCCATATGAAGTTTTGAATGTTTCAAAAGATGCTTCTGATCAAGATATCAAAGCTGCTTACAGAAAACTTGCTTTCAAGTTAGTTATTGATCACTCTCTAACTTTATTTTACTACTCAATTGCCTCTTTTAATTATTAATTGTTTATGATGATCGAGGAATTTTCACCCTCCAAGTTAAATTTCTTTTATAACATCATGGAGTTGTTAATAGGTATCACCCTGACAAGAATGTTGATAATCTTGAAGCCTTGGAATTGTTTAAAGAGGTTGCATATTCTTATAACATTTTATCTGATCCCGAGAAAAAAAGGATATATGATAATTCAGGGTTTCAGGTACTTAATGTTCTTTATATATATATATATATATATACAAGGTTTTTTACCTACGCGATGCGTGGCTGTTGAATTGATTTTTAAAAATTTTTAATATATAATTTGAATGTGTTGTTTATTTTTGTAGCTACGTGAATAGAAATAAAAAATTAAGTAAAAAAAAGTGAGCCTTACTTTTACAATTTACAATGTAAAGGAATAGAACAATCAACTAAATAAAAAAAAATTATAAAGAAAAATTTTCACATCAATTACTCGCAAAAATGAGTGTATCCATTTTTTTTTTAAAGTGATGCTTCAAAAAAAAATATATTCATCAAGTATCTCCATCTTTTATGTCTATTTTTTTTTTTGTTAATATCCATTATTTATGTTAAAATCGACATCTTCATCCCTTAAAAAAGAATTGCGTATAAGGAAAAAAAAAGAAGGAAGAGGATATAAATAAACCCACCAATTTCAAGAACACAACTTTATATAAACACATTGAAACTCCAACTATCTGTCAATGCTCCGAAAAACATCCAAGAAGCATGGTTTTTGATGTCTATATTTTATATATACAACCAATTCATACCTCCCAATTTTAAAAGAATTCCCGCCAAGAAGACGGATCCTGCCGTCTCACATACGGTTCCCTGAGAAGGGAGTGGCGCGGAGCTTTTCTGTCTCGGTCGTCTGTCTCTATTTTGCATGAAAAATATATAAAGTATAAAAACCTGATTACATAAAATTTGAATAATTAAGAAAACAATATAAAAACTTATATATTTGTGTAAGCATAGATATGTAAGCAAAAATATAAAATATTTAATCTTAATATCATAGATCCATCTTCCGTGTTCATCTAAAAAATTCTTTGATGTTTATATATCTTATCTTAGTTATTATTAAAAGGCCATTTACCATGATTTACTTTACTAAAGTTCACGAAATATAAACTCAAGATATGCCAATATAATTATTAATTATAGTGAATAGATTTGAATATTTTCACAACATTTAAAATTTGTTAAATATATATATATATGTGTCTATATATATATATGTCAAAAATATGTATGGAGATGACACATAGGATAAAATTCTATGTGATCCTATGTGGTAATGTGCGAATAATTTTTTTAGTTGAAGAGGCTCTAAAATCACTAAGTTAACTACTGTTTTAATATTTATATAGATATTGTTAGCTTTTGTAATATTTAGTTTAAAAGTATTATATATTATATAAACTAAATTCGCGTGAATAATGAACTAAGCTACCTGGTACAACAAATTGCCCACTTGCTTAACTTCTTTAATATTATTTTTAAGTTAACGAGTTGTGTAGATGTCAGTATGTCTTTTTAATATTTTTATTTTATATTTTGATTTATATCATTATATTAAGTGTGACAACTGTAACGTTTTAGTGTTTCACATTATAACCACTAAATCTTCTAAAACTTTGATTTTATATCTGAGAATACATGGTGATACAGTTTTTATCTTTTTTATTTTTACAATAAAATTTTTTAGCTTTTTATTTTATCTTCCAAGAAAGTTTCAAATTTTTTTTATTGCCACCAAAGTTTTGTGTTTTATGATATACTTTGTATATACTGTTCATAGTAATGTGTTTTTTTGGTCTGAACGATTCACATGATAAATTAATGAACTGCACTCAAGTCTATATCAGTTGTTATCCCCGGCCAACGGTTGGGTATAGTTTATATATGTACGTAATCGTTTGTTTTATATTCATTTAATTATTAGGCTGTTGATGCTGATAGCAACGAAGTAAAAATTGATTTATCTAGCCTTGGAACAGTTAAGAAAGTGTTTGCAGCAATATTCAGGTAACTTTAAATGAAAGTTTCATAATTATAGATTCATTTTGATGGATATGGTTATGCTATTTTATTTATTTACTTTTTCATATTTAAGTAAGCTCGGGGTTCCTATAAAAACAACTATTTTCGCCAATGTTCTTGAAGATGCTTTGAGAGGAGCCGTCCGTGACCGGCGTGTCAAATCCCTTCCGCTAGGATCACGAGCGCGTGGAAAGGTACACTTAATTAAGAATTACTAATTCTTCTCAGAAGGGAAATGATATTTTAACCATTTGTTTTGATTAATGTACCACACATGTGTAGTACTGGTTTGTACAGTCAGCTGTAAAATTTGTAATTTGTGGTACATTAATTAAAAGCAATGGTACGAATATCACTTTCCTAATGTTAGGTGCCAACTTTGGCCCATCAACTTAAAAATGGGCTAATTCAGTTATATTATCATCTAATGAGTCAATAAACAAATAAAAGTTTTCGTGAAACAGTTGAAAAAAAAATTTTCTTCCAAAAGTCACCCATATATTAACTTTTGGCTTTCTGAGTCAAACTTATCAAGTCAGTTTGCTCAAATAATGAGATTATTAATATGATTTAGATTTTAGAGTATATAATCATAACTTTGAGTCTTTGACACACTATATATATATCTATGAAAACTCTAGCCATAAGAGAGTTTATCCTGTCGATCCAACCCATCCCATCCCATTTTAACTTATAGCCAAAATTTACACGTCTCTATTCTAAACTATTAGGCCTCTCCTTATAGGAGGCACTTCTTACCCACTTCTTCCACTATTCATAAGGTTTCTCTTTCCAAGAACACTCCCTCCTTATAACCCCACTTCTCCACTATTCATTCACTATTTTATTATTCCATTTTTCTTTTTCATACAATTCTCTTAAATTATATAACAAATTAATTAAAATTTTATAAATAATAAAAATAAACAATATACAATTTCAAACTATATATATATATATATGTAGGGTGTAAAAGTGAAACTTTTTAAACTCTAATAATTATTTTGTGAACAAGTGAAAAGTCAAAGGGCTAAATTGAAAATTTACATTAAATATTAGTAATAGATAATCTTGCACGTGATCTTCTTCTTCAAAGGTTCTGCAAGTTCCTTTCAAGCTAGAAACGGATATAAAAAAAAAAGAAAAAAAAAGTTTTTTTTTTTAATTTTAATGGCTCAAACTCGCAAAGGGACCCACCTCAAGCCAAGAAACGTGCGTCTGCAAGTGGAATAAACGGCCGAAACGCGCTTGAAGACGCAACTGTGCTTATAGCGGCTCTCCCTGGCTGCGCGTCCGACGACGGGAGACGCGGCTATAAGGCCTACCTTAGCTAACCGTCCATTTTGCCACCTCAACATTTTATATTCATCTACTCCATTGACTTTACGAAATTTATCTATAGGTAGAGAAACAATCTGCTGACTTTTATGATGTCACTGTTAACGAGGAAGAAGCTAAAGCAGGGATAGTTGTTAGAGTTACTTCAGGGGCCCAAAACAAACTTAAGGTAACTATATATCTTTTCCCCCCTTTTCTAAATGACAAAAGGATAAGATAGGAACAGTGTGATTATAGTCGACGAAAATGTGACTATCCTTCTAATCTTTTTGTGCAATCTAATATTTCAGTTGCTGTATTTTGAGCAAGAAAATGTTCGGGCCTATAAATTGGCATTGCAGGTACAATATTTTCTTGATATTCTTTATCTTTCAAAGGCGAAGTTATTTTATCATTAATGTTACAATTATAATGGTTAAGCAATTGATCATAGATCAACCAGTAACCATAACCTTACATGTGACCACATGGACCCAAGATAAAGGCTCCAAGTCACATGTTCACATTTTACTAAAGACAAGTGGATAAATTATATATCGTGACCTATGTGTGAGCATGGTGAGTCACTGAGCATAATTATGTGGTATACACTCTGGGTACCACAAACGGTACATGAGACCAAAACGTTCACACGCATTTACCTTTTTATGCAATAAGAACGGTTAGTTATGATGGCATTGCTATATCGATAACAATAAATCAACTTAAATCATATACCTAAAATCAACTTAATCATAGGATGATAATATGTGTAAGAATTAAAGGATATGATTATGAGAGAGACTAATTAGTGGAATCCATGTGTCAAATTTTTTTTATATATATATGGAAGTGAGTATTGGGTTGTCCCCCATCTAAGAACCCCTCACATTTGGTTTTTATAATCATAAAAATCATAGGGGGCCATGTATTTATTTAAAATTCAAACAAATAGTAAAATATTTGTAATGTGAGGGGTTTCCCATCTAAGCTTAGATGGGGGACAACCCCATACTCACTTTTCCCATGTGTATATATATATATATATGCTCGCTACAGTGCTACTATATATTTTCATCATTCATGTTACAATTTTAAAGTAGCTTTGCTAACGGTTAGTATTGAACCTTGATGGATTTGCTGTATGGGTGTATGGCATATTATTATAAGGGCTTAACATACTGCATCCATTTTTGGCTGCAGCAAGGTGAAAATCAGGTGGACATTCTGTATATATATAAATTAAAAGGTTTAAATTGAAAAAAAAATTTAAAAGTTTGACTGCCGTCATGGTAGCTGCCTGCATATTCGATTTCCTCTTATTATAATTCATGTTACAATTTATAATATGGCATTAGTTAACTGAATTTCAAATGATGGCCGGAATGATGTCAAATTGTCAATCATTTGTCGATTAGGGTTCCTACTTCCTAGTTGAGCTTTCCATATGATATTGTGATTGATGGGTTCACTTAAAGTATTCAACAACATATAAGTCCACCAAATGATTTTTGTGGTAACGAATGTTATATGTTTGTTATAACGATATATAGTCATCCATTAAACAAGAATAAATATATGTGTAGGAAGACACCGAGAAGACGTTAAAGGTGGCAACTGCAGGGATGTATTTCTTGCATTTTCAAGTATATAGAATGGATTCTAGTGTCAATGCGGTATGTTTCCATGTCCTATTTTTATTTTGTCCTATTTTTATCTTATCTTCTCAACAAAGTTGTAACTTGTAACACTTAACGTTTTCGGATATTTCATAAAAGTTACACGTATAAAATTTAGAACAGGATTAGTTGTGAAAATTGTTTTCTAGCTATTCACTTTTAATTTTTTAGAAAATGAAAAGAACTTTTTTTTATTTATTTGAAAACAAATGAAAACTTTTAAAACACGCTTAAAACTATAAAATGTGTTATGTAGGTTGAAGGGTTGGGATGTTGGAAAAAAAGTTGATACAATTTGAACTTTCTAAAATTTAGAAAACAGAAAATTAAAAGTAGAAAACAATCAAAACAATGTTTTCTAATCAAATGATGTTTTCCCTACGTTAATAGACAGATAGGATGTTTTCCCCAATTAAATTACTCTTTACTTTCTGAGAGAGAGTTTCATCCTAAAGTTGTTTTCCACTTTCAATTCGTTTAAAATGAGAAAGTAGAGGTGACAAATTGGATGGGTTTACAATGGATGCGGACTACATTAGAAATTAAGATTAAAAAATTTGATAATAAAAGTTTAATAGACCATTTTATTAATCATGAAATAAATTTCAAATATGATAATAGTTAAGATATTGACGGTCATGATTCATATTCAAAAGGACTGAAAATTTTAAAACATATTAACCATTTAGAAAGCTACATACATATCTATTAACATTTTAATTATATTCAAAAGTTTAATATATTTTCAAATACATATATTGCTTATAGAATTATATTAACTATCTGGGTTCCTATCGTTGGAAGAAGATTTTTCTAAATAAAACTCATAAAAAGTTACTTATGAATAATATCATAAGAAATTTTAAATGGGTTAGCTATTTTGTCAATTGAATAAAATTTATCTTATGAGATTAAATATGAAGATTTGATTAAATAGTTTGCTTCTATACAAAACTAGAAAAATAAACTTTTTATAATTATATTAAAAGACAAAACGAGAAAAATAAACTTTTTATAATTATATTAAAAGAATATTATAGATGCGAAAATTAGACAACTTTTTTAAGCTTGTCATTTTTAATATATTTTTGTTCATCTCAGACCTAGATAAAGAGTGTTCAGATACCAACAAAGGCGGTTCCATATATTAGTAACCTATATCTATGGACCAACGTTAGATGGAAATTTTTTAAGCAAATATATAGAAAATTATGATTGGACATATCTTATTCAAGAGTTTGAGCCTAGATAAATTATAAAGTAATTCTTTTGAATTATTTGAGGTAATAAATTATAATTAGATACACATATTATTTTATTTCTAGATTTGTTAGTTATAAAATAAAATAATTGAGAAAAACATATAGGCTCTTCAATTAATCCTAATGGTTCATTAGTAGCATACATCCAAATTTTCAGAGTTTTTGTCACTCTTCTTTTATTTTTAATTCAAAATCTCTAATACTTAAAACACTAAACTAACCAAAAAACAACTTCGAGTAGTCCTATTGTATAATAATAATAATAATAACCCAACAACTAATGTTGCAAGATTTAAGAGTGGTCTTCGGAGGAATGAGGAACCAAACAAGATTTATCAAGAATCAATTGTTATAGTAAGAATTGTACAATAATAAAAACTCATCTCTTTGTAGTTAAGATAGTAGTTAGAATAGAACTTGAGTATGATATGGTAAGGTAGAACCAGGAAATCTTATGAGAATTTCGCTTGATTATTAATAGGTACTTTGTGAAAGAACTCGTTTTGCAAAAAAAATTGATTGAATATATACGGTGTTTTGTGAAAGCCCAGCCTAGTTAACTCAGTTTGGATAGACGTGATTTTTATTCATAGATCCGCCACTAGATACCAAACGTCCACCTCTAGAAGACCTACTTATATATCGATGTGGTAAATGATCCTTACGAGAAAAACCATATATTTAAGTGGACTGGTCGTCAATGGTTGAAGTGTCAAACATAGTTCTCAGATTATGTATCATTAAAGAGCCTCTAATGCATCTGACGTACAGTAGTTGTGATTATGGGCAGTTAGCAATGGCTAAGGACCCAAAAACTGCTTTGTTTAAAAGATTGGAAGGTCTCCAGCCATGTGAGATCTCGGAAATTAAAGCTGGGACCCACATATTTGCTGTATATGGTTTGTAATCTTCTCGATCCCTAGCTAGCTTCAATTCCCTTTCTTTAAGTAACAGTTGACAATGTTCCTCAATCCAGAAATATATATATATATATATGTGTGTGTAATTTAGCATATTATTTCTTGTAGGTGATAATTTTTTCACGAGTGCATCCTACAAGATTGAAGCTGTTTGTGCGGCAACATATAAGAGCTCAACTAATGAGCTCAAGGATATTGAAGAAAAAATTTTAAAAAAGAGAACGGATCTACGCCAATTTGAAATCGAGTATAGAAAGGTAACTTAGTAATTTTACTTCGACGTGCATTCTGTAAATGATTATATATATATATATATAGGAAAGTTAGTTTGAGAACACGCGAGAATCAATCCTGTCCATTGATTTTGATCTTGATGATATTTAATTTTCTCTCTCCTCATTTTCACCCAATTCATTCAAATGGTTTTATCTCACAAACCGTACATCGTTAAACGAAAAAAAAAGCATGGGTAGTCTTAAAATTTCATGCTCTTTCATTAGAGATGCGACTTGATATACTTTTGACAAACTTTTAAATTTCGATTTTTACTTTTAATTTTTTTTTTTAGCGATAATCCTACACATGTGTAGGATGTACTGTAGGATGTACATCCTACACATGTGTAGGACGTCCTACACATGTGCAGGACATGTGTAGGGTATACATCATACACATCCTACACATGTGCAGGTAAAAAAAAGTTCGAAAAAAAAAAAATTTAAAATTTAAAAGTTTGTCAAAAGTATATCAAGTCGCATCTCTAATGAAAGAGGACGAAATTTTAAGACTACCCATGGTTTTTTTTTCGTCTAACGATGCACGGTTTGTGAGATAAAACGTTTTGAAAAATTTGGATGAAAGTGATGAGAGAGAAAAAAGGAGATAAGATGTGTGGCCCAGATTGGTTCTCGCGTTCTTTTTTTTTATGGTTCTCAAAATAACCCACCCCTATATATATATATAGGGGTTGGGTATTGTAAAATAAGTATTAAAGTAAAACAAATAAGACAATATCTTGACCCTTAGATCATGGTTAAATTGATGCACGAAGATTCACGAAGCAGTTGATGCACGATAATATTCATGATGCACGATAATATTCATGATGCACGGTGATCGTTAGTGAGGAAAAACCTATTGTTTTATTTGTTTAATTTAATTATTGTTTTATTTTACCTAAAACCTATATATATATATATATATATATCATATGTTAATGTTCGTATTCTTAATCTATCTTTTCTTAGGCTTTGGCACAAAACCAAGAAGTGACCAATGGAGACACCCAGAAAAAGCAGAATGTAAGTACAATGCACCGACGCCACTGCACCATATGATTTATTAAGACCCAAATATATAGAAGCATTAAAATGTCTAACATGCATATCCTGTAAATGATTATTATATATATATAATATGTTAATGTTGGTATTCTTGAATGGTCTTTTGTAGGAGGCTTTGGCACAGTACAAAGAAGTAACAAATAGGTACACCCGGGAAAAGCAGAATGTAAGAACACCACCATATGATTTATTAAGAGCCGAATATATAGAAGCATGATTTATTTCAGATTAATCCAAATAATGAAGATCGATCGAGTCAAAAATTCTAACATTCAAATAAACCATTTTGGGGTACGTACGGTTTGTTAGTTTTATGATCCAACTCTTGATAAACCATTTTGTATCTGCGAAATACAGGTAGATAAGCTTTTAAAACAACGACACAAAATCCAATCATCTTTTACGTCTAAGAAGATTGGGAGTAAAGTCAGTAATGGAGGTCATCATAAGTCCGAAAAAAGCATCCCAAGTGAAGAAGATGGTAAGGAAAAATCTACGTACAAATTAAGATGGTTCAATTATCTGTTTGAGTTGTGTCGATGTTCAAGTTTACCTTATGCATTTAATTAGTTGCTATTATTATATTCTAATTACTTGGTATGGTTAAGTGCAGGTCTTACTCATAGGAATAAAAGGGAAACAGTTGAAGGAAAAAAGCTATTTCATGGAGTAAAAAAACTAATGCGGAGAAAGAAGGGTCAAACCGAAAGTTTATCACCTATATAAACCTAAACCTTCTGATCAGATCAGGGTTCCAGTTGTTGAGATCGATATATATCGATACATAAAATAAATATATGTTTCTTCTTCCCTTTTTGTGTGTACATAATAATTTCTGTAGGTTGATTGTTATGTGATCACCTTTCAATCCTGTAATATATATAATTCGTAATAATAATAAAGAAGCATCGATGTAATCATGCCGATGTCCCTATTGTGTTTTATTTATATTATTATGTTGATCTACTTGTGTTAATCAAGGAAATTGTGGAATTCGTTCATGGTATCAGGACCCCTACAACCTATAGGTGATTATTTCTTCCTACTGATTATGGTAATATCACTACAACAAATATGTCATTTGTCCACACTTACTTTAAAAGAACATGAACAAATTTGTAAATTTTTACACATTTCAAAATATATATAAATAACCCACGTTTAAAAGTGTGTGAGGATTTTAAAAATTTTAGTTTTTTCACACTTATATATGTAGGAAAAATAAGTTCACACTTAAAAGTGTGTAAAAATATATTAATTGTTCGATTACATTTTTTAAGGTAAAAAGTCAAATTGTAACACTAAATTTATTCACGTTAGGGGGAGCGTGAAGAAATTAAGTTTTACAAATTAACTTTAACACTTTAAAGTGTGAAAATGTTTAACACTTTTTCGCACTTTTAAATATGAACATTTTGTTAATACATTTATAAGTATGTAAAAATTATGATTTTTGAAAATTATTCACACCTTTAAGTATGAACTTTTTTTACACAACTTAAAATGTGAATAAATTAACAAATTTCTAGACACTTCATTAAAATGTGTAGACAAATAACATTTTTGTTGTAGTATATAAGTCCTATTTTGTAAAGAATTAAAAAAAAAATTGAACTTGTACTCCACCCAAGTAGTTAGATTCCATAGGCGGCGTATCTTTTGTCACAATTGGTTGTAATTCTTGTTGATTTATCATTAATATAATGAGTTGAAAATTACAATTTATGTATTAAGTTTGTACTTACTTTATCGCTTCCTTATTCTGTTTATAATGATATTATGTGTAAATGTTTTTTAATTCTTTGAGAAGTACACTACATATTGGACTAGATTTCATTAAAACAGTTTAAAAAGTGAAAATAGTTGTACGATTTAGTTAATGATTTAGTTGCAGTAAGAGACTCATTCACGGATTAGGGTAGAGAACTATGCCCCATGTGCAACATGTAATTAGTTATCAATAGTCGTACTTATGTTTGTAATCCGTAGTTTTTGAGATATATGTTTATCACACGGATTTGTTCTTGTAATAATATGACTAACGATAAAAGACTTCGTTTTATATCTCCTGTAGTATTTGTATG